>NC_091238.1:1296286-1400761 GCF_040958095.1 Procambarus clarkii | reverse complement strand
TTTTTGTGAATTTTCAGTCTATGGGTATTAATTCATATATATACGATAAAAATTATGCAAACACATAATTGATTAGCTAATAACCTTAAATACTTCATTTTCAATCATCTATTTGTTTCTCGTTAAAATACTGAGTAAGATATTGAAAAAGGGAGAAGTTCTGTTTTTATTGCATAAATCGACGTTTCAGCCGGATTAGAGCGGTTTTACGTGTACATCTTCCCTCGGTAATATAAACGGAAAATCAGGAACATTTTTGTTAATTCTAATGAAAACACATTGATTTTTATCATTTGTATTGGAAACAACATTGTCATATGTCTTTTCTTGGATCTAAATAATACGAAACCTCGCTCTATGATTTGAAGTTAAAATCCTCAAATATGGTTAAATAGTGACTTTTTTCACCTTTTTCATGTAGTTTAATACTACGTAAATATATTCATTCTAACCAATATTTCGATTCTATTTCATGTAGAATCACGATATGTGATTTGGCCGTCAAATATCAGAATTTCGCAAAATATTGCATTTTAAGCAAGTTTTCTTGCATTTTGTTTCGTACGAAAAATCATCGAATTTAGCAATATTTTGACGTTTATCATCCCCTTTTCCTTTATGTGACTTAAACAAAATATCATCGAATTTGGCAATATTTTGCCGTTTTCCACGTTTTTGTGAATTTACAGTCTATGGGTATTAATTCATATATATACGATAAAAATGATGCAAACGCATAATTGATTAGATAATAACCTTAAATACTTCATTTTCAATCATCTATTTGTTTCTCGTTAAAATACTGAGTAAGATATTGAAAAGGGGAGAAGTTTTTTTTTATTGCATATATCGACGTTTCAGCCGGAATAGAGCGATTTTCGTGTACATCTTCCATCGGTAATATAAACGGAAAATCAGTAACATTTTAGTTAATACTAATGAAAACACATTGATTTTTATCATTTGTATTGGAAACAACATTGTCATATGTCTTTTCTTGGATCTAAATAATACGAAACCTCGCTCTGTGATTTGAAGTTAAAATCCTCAAATATGGTTAAATATTGACTTTTTTCACGTTTTTCATGTAGTTTGATATTACGTAAATATATTCATTTTTACCAATATTTCGATACTATTTCATGTAGTATCACGATATGTGATTTGGCCTTCAAATCTTAGAATTTCGCATAATATTGCATTTTAAGCAAGTTTTCTTGCATTTTGTTTCGTACGAAAAATCATCGAATTTAGCAATATTTTGACGTTTATCATCCCCTTTTCCTTTATGTGACTTAAACAAAATATCATCGAATTAGGCAATATTTTGCCGTTTTCCACGTTTTTGTGAATTTACAGTCTATGGGTATTAATTCATATATATACGATAAAAATGATGCAAACACATAATTGATTAGATAATAACCTTAAATACTTCATTTTCAATCATCTATTTGTTTCTCGTTAAAATACTGAGTAAGATATTGAAAAGGGGAGAAGTTCGGTTTTTATTGCATATATCGACTTTTCAGCCGGTGAGCGGTTTTACGTGTACATCTTCCCTCGGTAATATAAACGGAAAATCAGGAACATTTTAGTTAATTCTAATGATAACACATTGATTTTTATCATTTGTATTGGAAACAACATTGTCATATGTCTTTTCTTGGATCTAAATAATACGAAACCTCGCTCTATGATTTGAAGTTAAAATCCTCAAATATGGTTAAATAGTGACTTTTTTCACCTTTTTCATGTAGTTTAATACTACGTAAATATATTGATTTTAACCAATATTTCGATTCTATTTCATGTAGAATCACGATATGTGATTTGGCCGTCATATATCAGAATTTCGCAAAATATTGCATTTTAAGCAAGTTTTCTTGCATTTTGTTTCGTACGAAAAATCATCGAATTTAGCAATATTTTGACGTTTATCATCCCCTTTTCCTTTATGTGACTTAAACAAAATATCATCGAATTAGGCAAAATTTTGCCGTTTTCCACGTTTTTGTGAATTTACAGTCTATGGGTATTAATTCATATATATACGGTAAAAATGATGCAAACACATAATTGATTAGATAATAACCTTAAATACTTCATTTTCAATCATCTATTTGTTTCTCGTTAAAATACTGAGTAAGATATTGAAAAGGGGAGAAGTTCTGTTTTTATTGCATATATCGACGTTTCAGCCGGAATAGAGCGATTTTCGTGTACATCTTCCATCGGAAATATAAACGGAAAATCAGTAACATTTTAGTTAATACTAATGAAAACACATTGATTTTTATCATTTGTATTGGAAACAGCATTGTCATATGTCTTTTCTTGGATCTAAATAATACGAAACCTCGCTCTGTGATTTGAAGTTAAAATCCTCAAATATGGTTAAATATTGACTTTTTTCACGTTTTTCATGTAGTTTGATATTACGTAAATATATTCATTTTTACCAATATTTCGATACTATTTCATGTAGTATCACGATATGTGATTTGGCCTTCAAATCTTAGAATTTCGCATAATATTGCATTTTAAGCAAGTTTTCTTGCATTTTGTTTCGTACGAAAAATCATCGAATTTAGCAATATTTTGACGTTTATCATCCCCTTTTCCTTTATGTGACTTGAACAAAATATCATCGAATTAGGCAATATTTTGCCGTTTTCCACGTTTTTGTGAATTTACAGTCTATGGGTATTAATTCATATATATACGATAAAAATTATGCAAACACATAATTGATTAGATAATAACCTTAAATACTTCATTTTCAATCATCCATTTGTTTCTCGTTAAAATACTGAGTAAGATATTGAAAAGGGGAGAAGTTCGGTTTTTATTGCATATATCGACTTTTCAGCCGGATTAGAGCGGTTTTACGTGTACATCTTCCCTCGGTAATATAAACGGAAAATCAGGAACATTTTAGTTAATTCTAATGATAACACATTGATTTTTATCATTTGTATTGGAAACAACATTGTCATATGTCTTTTCTTGGATCTAAATAATACGAAACCTCGCTCTATGATTTGAAGTTAAAATCCTCAAATATGGTTAAATAGTGACTTTTTTCACCTTTTTCATGTAGTTTAATACTACGTAAATATATTCATTCTAACCAATATTTCGATTCTATTTCATGTAGAATCACGATATGTGATTTGGCCGTCAAATATCAGAATTTCGCAAAATATTGCATTTTAAGCAAGTTTTCTTGCATTTTGTTTCGTACGAAAAATCATCGAATTTAGCAATATTTTGACGTTTATCATCCCCTTTTCCTTTATGTGACTTAAACAAAATATCATCGAATTAGGCAATATTTTGCCGTTTTCCACGTTTTTGTGAATTTACAGTCTATGGGTATTAATTCATATATATACGATAAAAATGATGCAAACTCATAATTGATTAGATAATAACCTTAAATACTTCATTTTCAATCATCTATTTGTTTCTCGTTAAAATACTGAGTAAGATATTGAAAAGGGGAGAAGTTCTGTTTTTATTGCATATATCGACGTTTCAGCCGGAATAGAGCGATTTTCGTGTACATCTTCCATCGGTAATATAAACGGAAAATCAGGAACATTTTTGGTAATTCTAATGAAAACACATTGATTTTTATCATTTGTATTGGAAACAACATTGTCATATGTCTTTTCTTGGATCTAAATAATACGAAACCTCGCTCTATGATTTGAAGTTAAAATCCTCAAATATGGTTAAATAGTGACTTTTTTCACCTTTTTCATGTAGTTTAATACTACGTAAATATATTCATTTTTACCAATATTTCGATACTATTTCATGTAGTATCACGATATGTGATTTGGCCTTCAAATCTTAGAATTTCGCATAATATTGCATTTTAAGCAAGTTTTCTTGCATTTTGTTTCGTACGAAAAATCATCGAATTTAGCAATATTTTGACGTTTATCATCCCCTTTTCCTTTATGTGACTTGAACAAAATATCATCGAATTAGGCAATATTTTGCCGTTTTCCACGTTTTTGTGAATTTACAGTCTATGGGTATTAATTCATATATATACGATAAAAATTATGCAAACACATAATTGATTAGATAATAACCTTAAATACTTCATTTTCAATCATCCATTTGTTTCTCGTTAAAATACTGAGTAAGATATTGAAAAGGGGAGAAGTTCGGTTTTTATTGCATATATCGACTTTTCAGCCGGATTAGAGCGGTTTTACGTGTACATCTTCCCTCGGTAATATAAACGGAAAATCAGGAACATTTTAGTTAATTCTAATGATAACACATTGATTTTTATCATTTGTATTGGAAACAACATTGTCATATGTCTTTTCTTGGATCTAAATAATACGAAACCTCGCTCTATGATTTGAAGTTAAAATCCTCAAATATGGTTAAATAGTGACTTTTTTCACCTTTTTCATGTAGTTTAATACTACGTAAATATATTCATTCTAACCAATATTTCGATTCTATTTCATGTAGAATCACGATATGTGATTTGGCCGTCAAATATCAGAATTTCGCAAAATATTGCATTTTAAGCAAGTTTTCTTGCATTTTGTTTCGTACGAAAAATCATCGAATTTAGCAATATTTTGACGTTTATCATCCCCTTTTCCTTTATGTGACTTAAACAAAATATCATCGAATTAGGCAATATTTTGCCGTTTTCCACGTTTTTGTGAATTTACAGTCTATGGGTATTAATTCATATATATACGATAAAAATGATGCAAACTCATAATTGATTAGATAATAACCTTAAATACTTCATTTTCAATCATCTATTTGTTTCTCGTTAAAATACTGAGTAAGATATTGAAAAGGGGAGAAGTTCTGTTTTTATTGCATATATCGACGTTTCAGCCGGAATAGAGCGATTTTCGTGTACATCTTCCATCGGTAATATAAACGGAAAATCAGGAACATTTTTGGTAATTCTAATGAAAACACATTGATTTTTATCATTTGTATTGGAAACAACATTGTCATATGTCTTTTCTTGGATCTAAATAATACGAAACCTCGCTCTATGATTTGAAGTTAAAATCCTCAAATATGGTTAAATAGTGACTTTTTTCACCTTTTTCATGTAGTTTAATACTACGTAAATATATTCATTTTTACCAATATTTCGATACTATTTCATGTAGTATCACGATATGTGATTTGGCCTTCAAATCTTAGAATTTCGCATAATATTGCATTTTAAGCAAGTTTTCTTGCATTTTGTTTCGTACGAAAAATCATCGAATTTAGCAATATTTTGACGTTTATCATCCCCTTTTCCTTTATGTGATTTAAACAAAATATCATCGAATTAGGCAATATTTTGCCGTTTTTCCACGTTTTTGTGAATTTACAGTGTATGGGTATTAATTCATATATATACGATAAAAATGATGCAAACACATAATTGATTAGATAATAACCTTAAATACTTCATTTTCAATCATCTATTTGTTTCTCGTTAAAATACTGAGTAAGATATTGAAAAGGGCAGAAGTTCTGTTTTTATTGGATATATCGACATTTCAGCCGGAATAGAGCGATTTTCGTGTACATCTTCCATCGGTAATATAAACGGAAAATCAGTAACATTTTAGTTAATACTAATGAAAACACATTGATTTTTATCATTTGTATTGGAAACAACATTGTCATATGTCTTTTCTTGGATCTAAATAATACGAAACCTCGCTCTGTGATTTGAAGTTAAAATCCTCAAATATGGTTATATATTGACTTTTTTCACGTTTTTCATGTAGTTTGATATTACGTAAATATATTAATTTTTACCAATATTTCGATACTATTTCATGTAGTATCACGATATGTGATTTGGCCTTCAAATCTTAGAATTTCGCATAATATTGCTTTTTAAGCAAGTTTTCTTGCATTTTGTTTCGTACGAAAAATCATCGAATTTAGCAATATTTTGACGTTTATCATCCCCTTTTCCTTTATGTGACTTAAACAAAATATCATCGAATTAGGCAATATTTTGCCGTTTTCCACGTTTTTGTGAATTTACAGTCTATGGGTTTTAATTCACATATATACGATAAAAATTATGCAAACACATAATTGATTAGATAATAACCTTAAATACTTCATTTTCAATCATCTATTTGTTTCTCGTTAAAATACTGAGTAAGATATTGAAAAGGGGAGAAGTTTGGTTTTTATTGCATATATCGACTTTTCAGCCGGATTAGAGCGGTTTTACGTGTACATCTTCCATCGGTAATATAAACGGAAAATCAGGAACATTTTAGTTAATTCTAATGATAACACATTGATTTTTATCATTTGTATTGGAAACAACATTGTCATATGTCTTTTCTTGGATCTAAATAATACGAAACCTCGCTCTGTGATTTGAAGTTAAAATCCTCAAATATGGTTAAATATGGTTACTTTTTTCACGTTTTTCATGTAGTTTGATATTACGTAAATATATTCATTTTTACCAATATTTCGATACTATTTCATGTAGTATCACGATATGTGATTTGGCCTTCAAATCTTAGAATTTCGCATAATATTGCATTTTTAGCAAGTTTTCTTGCATTTTGTTTCGTACGAAAAATCATCGAATTTAGCAATATTTTGACGTTTATCATCCCCTTTTCCTTTATGTGACTTAAACAAAATATCATCGAATTAGGCAATATTTTGCCGTTTTTCCACGTTTTTGTGAATTTTCAGTCTATGGGTATTAATTCATATATATACGATAAAAATTATGCAAACACATAATTGATTAGCTAATAACCTTAAATACTTCATTTTCAATCATCTATTTGTTTCTCGTTAAAATACTGAGTAAGATATTGAAAAAGGGAGAAGTTCTGTTTTTATTGCATATATCGACGTTTCAGCCGGATTAGAGCGGTTTTACGTGTACATCTTCCCTCGGTAATATAAACGGAAAATCAGGAACATTTTTGTTAATTCTAATGAAAACACATTGATTTTTATCATTTGTATTGGAAACAACATTGTCATATGTCTTTTCTTGGATCTAAATAATACGAAACCTCGCTCTATGATTTGAAGTTAAAATCCTCAAATATGGTTAAATAGTGACTTTTTTCACCTTTTTCATGTAGTTTAATACTACGTAAATATATTCATTCTAACCAATATTTCGATTCTATTTCATGTAGAATCACGATATGTGATTTGGCCGTCAAATATCAGAATTTCGCAAAATATTGCATTTTAAGCAAGTTTTCTTGCATTTTGTTTCGTACGAAAAATCATCGAATTTAGCAATATTTTGACGTTTATCATCCCCTTTTCCTTTATGTGACTTAAACAAAATATCATCGAATTTGGCAATATTTTGCCGTTTTCCACGTTTTTGTGAATTTACAGTCTATGGGTATTAATTCATATATATACGATAAAAATGATGCAAACGCATAATTGATTAGATAATAACCTTAAATACTTCATTTTCAATCATCTATTTGTTTCTCGTTAAAATACTGAGTAAGATATTGAAAAGGGGAGAAGTTTTTTTTTATTGCATATATCGACGTTTCAGCCGGAATAGAGCGATTTTCGTGTACATCTTCCATCGGTAATATAAACGGAAAATCAGTAACATTTTAGTTAATACTAATGAAAACACATTGATTTTTATCATTTGTATTGGAAACAACATTGTCATATGTCTTTTCTTGGATCTAAATAATACGAAACCTCGCTCTGTGATTTGAAGTTAAAATCCTCAAATATGGTTAAATATTGACTTTTTTCACGTTTTTCATGTAGTTTGATATTACGTAAATATATTCATTTTTACCAATATTTCGATACTATTTCATGTAGTATCACGATATGTGATTTGGCCTTCAAATCTTAGAATTTCGCATAATATTGCATTTTAAGCAAGTTTTCTTGCATTTTGTTTCGTACGAAAAATCATCGAATTTAGCAATATTTTGACGTTTATCATCCCCTTTTCCTTTATGTGACTTAAACAAAATATCATCGAATTAGGCAATATTTTGCCGTTTTCCACGTTTTTGTGAATTTACAGTCTATGGGTATTAATTCATATATATACGATAAAAATTATGCAAACACATAATTGATTAGATAATAACCTTAAATACTTCATTTTCAATCATCTATTTGTTTCTCGTTAAAATACTGAGTAAGATATTGAAAAGGGGAGAAGTTCTGTTTTTATTGCATATATCGACGTTTCAGCCGAAATAGAGCGATTTTCGTGTACATCTTCCATCGGTAATATAAACGGAAAATCAGTAACATTTTAGTTAATACAAATGAAAACACATTGATTTTTATCATTTGTATTGGAAACAACATTGTCATATGTCTTTTCTTGGATCTAAATAATACGAAACCTCGCTCTGTGATTTGAAGTTAAAATCCTCAAATATGGTTATATATTGACTTTTTTCACGTTTTTCATGTAGTTTGATATTACGTAAATATATTAATTTTTACCAATATTTCGATACTATTTCATGTAGTATCACGATATGTGATTTGGCCTTCAAATCTTATAATTTCGCATAATATTGCTTTTTAAGCAAGTTTTCTTGCATTTTGTTTCGTACGAAAAATCATCGAATTTAGCAATATTTTGACGTTTATCATCCCCTTTTCCTTTATGTGACATAAACAAAATATCATCGAATTAGGCAATATTTTGCCGTTTTCCACGTTTTTGTGAATTTACAGTCTATGGGTTTTAATTCACATATATACGATAAAAATTATGCAAACACATAATTGATTAGATAATAACCTTAAATACTTCATTTTCAATCATCTATTTGTTTCTCGTTAAAATACTGAGTAAGATATTGAAAAGGGGAGAAGTTTGGTTTTTATTGCATATATCGACTTTTCAGCCGGATTAGAGCGGTTTTACGTGTACATCTTCCCTCGGTAATATAAACGGAAAATCAGGAACATTTTAGTTAATTCTAATGATAACACATTGATTTTTATCATTTGTATTGGAAACAACATTGTCATATGTCTTTTCTTGGATCTAAATAATACGAAACCTCGCTCTGTGATTTGAAGTTAAAATCCTCAAATATGGTTAAATATGGTTACTTTTTTCACGTTTTTCATGTAGTTTGATATTACGTAAATATATTCATTTTTACCAATATTTCGATACTATTTCATGTAGTATCACGATATGTGATTTGGCCTTCAAATCTTAGAATTTCGCATAATATTGCATTTTCAGCAAGTTTTCTTGCATTTTGTTTCGTACGAAAAATCATCGAATTTAGCAATATTTTGACGTTTATCATCCCCTTTTCCTTTATGTGACTTAAACAAAATATCATCGAATTAGGCAATATTTTGCCGTTTTTCCACGTTTTTGTGAATTTTCAGTCTATGGGTATTAATTCATATATATACGATAAAAATTATGCAAACACATAATTGATTAGCTAATAACCTTAAATACTTCATTTTCAATCATCTATTTGTTTCTCGTTAAAATACTGAGTAAGATATTGAAAAAGGGAGAAGTTCTGTTTTTATTGCATATATCGACGTTTCAGCCGGATTAGAGCGGTTTTACGTGTACATCTTCCCTCGGTAATATAAACGGAAAATCAGGAACATTTTTGGTAATTCTAATGAAAACACATTGATTTTTATCATTTGTATTGGAAACAACATTGTCATATGTCTTTTCTTGGATCTAAATAATACGAAACCTCGCTCTATGATTTGAAGTTAAAATCCTCAAATATGGTTAAATAGTGACTTTTTCACGTTTTTCATGTAGTTTGATACTTCGTAAATATATTCATTTTAACCAATATTTCGATTCTATTTCATGTAGAATCACGATATGTGATTTGGCCGTCAAATATCAGAATTTCGCAAAATATTGCATTTTAAGCAAGTTTTCTTGCATTTTGTTTCGTACGAAAAATCATCGAATTTAGCAATATTTTGACGTTTATCATCCCCTTTTCCTTTATGTGACTTAAACAAAATATCATCGAATTAGGCAATATTTTGCCGTTTTCCACGTTTTTGTGAATTTACAGTCTATGGGTATTAATTCATATATATACGATAAAAATTATGCAAACACATAATTGATTAGATAATAACCTTAAATACTTCATTTTCAATCATCTATTTGTTTCTCGTTAAAATACTGAGTAAGATATTGAAAAGGGGAGAAGTTCTGTTTTTATTGCATATATCGACGTTTCAGCCGAAATAGAGCGATTTTCGTGTACATCTTCCATCGGTAATATAAACGGAAAATCAGTAACATTTTAGTTAATACAAATGAAAACACATTGATTTTTATCATTTGTATTGGAAACAACATTGTCATATGTCTTTTCTTGGATCTAAATAATACGAAACCTCGCTCTGTGATTTGAAGTTAAATTCCTCAAATATGGTTATATATTGACTTTTTTATCGTTTTTCATGTAGTTTGATATTACGTAAATATATTCATTTTTACCAATATTTCGATACTATTTCATGTAGTATCACGATATGTGATTTGGCCTTCAAATCTCAGAATTTCGCATAATATTGCATTTTAAGCAAGTTTTCTTGCATTTTGTTTCGTACGAAAAATCATCGAATTTAGCAATATTTTGACGTTTATCATCCCCTTTTCCTTTATGTGATTTAAACAAAATATCATCGAATTAGGCAATATTTTGCCGTTTTTCCACGTTTTTGTGAATTTACAGTGTATGGGTATTAATTCATATATATACGATAAAAATGATGCAAACACATAATTGATTAGATAATAACCTTAAATACTTCATTTTCAATCATCTATTTGTTTCTCGTTAAAATACTGAGTAAGATATTGAAAAGGGGAGAAGTTCTGTTTTTATTGGATATATCGACATTTCAGCCGGAATAGAGCGATTTTCGTGTACATCTTCCATCGGTAATATAAACGGAAAATCAGTAACATTTTAGTTAATACTAATGAAAACACATTGATTTTTATCATTTGTATTGGAAACAACATTGTCATTTGTCTTTTCTTGGATCTAAATAATACGAAACCTCGCTCTGTGATTTGAAGTTAAAATCCTCAAATATGGTTATATATTGACTTTTTTCACGTTTTTCATGTAGTTTGATATTACGTAAATATATTAATTTTTACCAATATTTCGATACTATTTCATGTAGTATCACGATATGTGATTTGGCCTTCAAATCTTAGAATTTCGCATAATATTGCTTTTTAAGCAAGTTTTCTTGCATTTTGTTTCGTACGAAAAATCATCGAATTTAGCAATATTTTGACGTTTATCATCCCCTTTTCCTTTATGTGACTTAAACAAAATATCATCGAATTAGGCAATATTTTGCCGTTTTCCACGTTTTTGTGAATTTACAGTCTATGGGTTTTAATTCACATATATACGATAAAAATTATGCAAACACATAATTGATTAGATAATAACCTTAAATACTTCATTTTCAATCATCTATTTGTTTCTCGTTAAAATACTGAGTAAGATATTGAAAAGGGGAGAAGTTTGGTTTTTATTGCATATATCGACTTTTCAGCCGGATTAGAGCGGTTTTACGTGTACATCTTCCCTCGGTAATATAAACGGAAAATCAGGAACATTTTAGTTAATTCTAATGATAACACATTGATTTTTATCATTTGTATTGGAAACAACATTGTCATATGTCTTTTCTTGGATCTAAATAATACGAAACCTCGCTCTGTGATTTGAAGTTAAAATCCTCAAATATGGTTAAATATGGTTACTTTTTTCACGTTTTTCATGTAGTTTGATATTACGTAAATATATTCATTTTTACCAATATTTCGATACTATTTCATGTAGTATCACGATATGTGATTTGGCCTTCAAATCTTAGAATTTCGCATAATATTGCATTTTTAGCAAGTTTTCTTGCATTTTGTTTCGTACGAAAAATCATCGAATTTAGCAATATTTTGACGTTTATCATCCCCTTTTCCTTTATGTGACTTAAACAAAATATCATCGAATTAGGCAATATTTTGCCGTTTTTCCACGTTTTTGTGAATTTTCAGTCTATGGGTATTAATTCATATATATACGATAAAAATTATGCAAACACATAATTGATTAGCTAATAACCTTAAATACTTCATTTTCAATCATCTATTTGTTTCTCGTTAAAATACTGAGTAAGATATTGAAAAAGGGAGAAGTTCTGTTTTTATTGCATATATCGACGTTTCAGCCGGATTAGAGCGGTTTTACGTGTACATCTTCCCTCGGTAATATAAACGGAAAATCAGGAACATTTTTGTTAATTCTAATGAAAACACATTGATTTTTATCATTTGTATTGGAAACAACATTGTCATATGTCTTTTCTTGGATCTAAATAATACGAAACCTCGCTCTATGATTTGAAGTTAAAATCCTCAAATATGGTTAAATAGTGACTTTTTTCACCTTTTTCATGTAGTTTAATACTACGTAAATATATTCATTCTAACCAATATTTCGATTCTATTTCATGTAGAATCACGATATGTGATTTGGCCGTCAAATATCAGAATTTCGCAAAATATTGCATTTTAAGCAAGTTTTCTTGCATTTTGTTTCGTACGAAAAATCATCGAATTTAGCAATATTTTGACGTTTATCATCCCCTTTTCCTTTATGTGACTTAAACAAAATATCATCGAATTTGGCAATATTTTGCCGTTTTCCACGTTTTTGTGAATTTACAGTCTATGGGTATTAATTCATATATATACGATAAAAATGATGCAAACGCATAATTGATTAGATAATAACCTTAAATACTTCATTTTCAATCATCTATTTGTTTCTCGTTAAAATACTGAGTAAGATATTGAAAAGGGGAGAAGTTTTTTTTTATTGCATATATCGACGTTTCAGCCGGAATAGAGCGATTTTCGTGTACATCTTCCATCGGTAATATAAACGGAAAATCAGTAACATTTTAGTTAATACTAATGAAAACACATTGATTTTTATCATTTGTATTGGAAACAACATTGTCATATGTCTTTTCTTGGATCTAAATAATACGAAACCTCGCTCTGTGATTTGAAGTTAAAATCCTCAAATATGGTTAAATATTGACTTTTTTCACGTTTTTCATGTAGTTTGATATTACGTAAATATATTCATTTTTACCAATATTTCGATACTATTTCATGTAGTATCACGATATGTGATTTGGCCTTCAAATCTTAGAATTTCGCATAATATTGCATTTTAAGCAAGTTTTCTTGCATTTTGTTTCGTACGAAAAATCATCGAATTTAGCAATATTTTGACGTTTATCATCCCCTTTTCCTTTATGTGACTTAAACAAAATATCATCGAATTAGGCAATATTTTGCCGTTTTCCACGTTTTTGTGAATTTACAGTCTATGGGTATTAATTCATATATATACGATAAAAATGATGCAAACACATAATTGATTAGATAATAACCTTAAATACTTCATTTTCAATCATCTATTTGTTTCTCGTTAAAATACTGAGTAAGATATTGAAAAGGGGAGAAGTTCGGTTTTTATTGCATATATCGACTTTTCAGCCGGATTAGAGCGGTTTTACGTGTACATCTTCCCTCGGTAATATAAACGGAAAATCAGGAACATTTTAGTTAATTCTAATGATAACACATTGATTTTTATCATTTGTATTGGAAACAACATTGTCATATGTCTTTTCTTGGATCTAAATAATACGAAACCTCGCTCTATGATTTGAAGTTAAAATCCTCAAATATGGTTAAATAGTGACTTTTTTCACCTTTTTCATGTAGTTTAATACTACGTAAATATATTGATTTTAACCAATATTTCGATTCTATTTCATGTAGAATCACGATATGTGATTTGGCCGTCATATATCAGAATTTCGCAAAATATTGCATTTTAAGCAAGTTTTCTTGCATTTTGTTTCGTACGAAAAATCATCGAATTTAGCAATATTTTGACGTTTATCATCCCCTTTTCCTTTATGTGACTTAAACAAAATATCATCGAATTAGGCAAAATTTTGCCGTTTTCCACGTTTTTGTGAATTTACAGTCTATGGGTATTAATTCATATATATACGGTAAAAATGATGCAAACACATAATTGATTAGATAATAACCTTAAATACTTCATTTTCAATCATCTATTTGTTTCTCGTTAAAATACTGAGTAAGATATTGAAAAGGGGAGAAGTTCTGTTTTTATTGCATATATCGACGTTTCAGCCGGAATAGAGCGATTTTCGTGTACATCTTCCATCGGAAATATAAACGGAAAATCAGTAACATTTTAGTTAATACTAATGAAAACACATTGATTTTTATCATTTGTATTGGAAACAGCATTGTCATATGTCTTTTCTTGGATCTAAATAATACGAAACCTCGCTCTGTGATTTGAAGTTAAAATCCTCAAATATGGTTAAATATTGACTTTTTTCACGTTTTTCATGTAGTTTGATATTACGTAAATATATTCATTTTTACCAATATTTCGATACTATTTCATGTAGTATCACGATATGTGATTTGGCCTTCAAATCTTAGAATTTCGCATAATATTGCATTTTAAGCAAGTTTTCTTGCATTTTGTTTCGTACGAAAAATCATCGAATTTAGCAATATTTTGACGTTTATCATCCCCTTTTCCTTTATGTGACTTGAACAAAATATCATCGAATTAGGCAATATTTTGCCGTTTTCCACGTTTTTGTGAATTTACAGTCTATGGGTATTAATTCATATATATACGATAAAAATTATGCAAACACATAATTGATTAGATAATAACCTTAAATACTTCATTTTCAATCATCCATTTGTTTCTCGTTAAAATACTGAGTAAGATATTGAAAAGGGGAGAAGTTCGGTTTTTATTGCATATATCGACTTTTCAGCCGGATTAGAGCGGTTTTACGTGTACATCTTCCCTCGGTAATATAAACGGAAAATCAGGAACATTTTAGTTAATTCTAATGATAACACATTGATTTTTATCATTTGTATTGGAAACAACATTGTCATATGTCTTTTCTTGGATCTAAATAATACGAAACCTCGCTCTATGATTTGAAGTTAAAATCCTCAAATATGGTTAAATAGTGACTTTTTTCACCTTTTTCATGTAGTTTAATACTACGTAAATATATTCATTCTAACCAATATTTCGATTCTATTTCATGTAGAATCACGATATGTGATTTGGCCGTCAAATATCAGAATTTCGCAAAATATTGCATTTTAAGCAAGTTTTCTTGCATTTTGTTTCGTACGAAAAATCATCGAATTTAGCAATATTTTGACGTTTATCATCCCCTTTTCCTTTATGTGACTTAAACAAAATATCATCGAATTTGGCAATATTTTGCCGTTTTCCACGTTTTTGTGAATTTACAGTCTATGGGTATTAATTCATATATATACGATAAAAATGATGCAAACGCATAATTGATTAGATAATAACCTTAAATACTTCATTTTCAATCATCTATTTGTTTCTCGTTAAAATACTGAGTAAGATATTGAAAAGGGGAGAAGTTTTTTTTTATTGCATATATCGACGTTTCAGCCGGAATAGAGCGATTTTCGTGTACATCTTCCATCGGTAATATAAACGGAAAATCAGTAACATTTTAGTTAATACTAATGAAAACACATTGATTTTTATCATTTGTATTGGAAACAACATTGTCATATGTCTTTTCTTGGATCTAAATAATACGAAACCTCGCTCTGTGATTTGAAGTTAAAATCCTCAAATATGGTTAAATATTGACTTTTTTCACGTTTTTCATGTAGTTTGATATTACGTAAATATATTCATTTTTACCAATATTTCGATACTATTTCATGTAGTATCACGATATGTGATTTGGCCTTCAAATCTTAGAATTTCGCATAATATTGCATTTTAAGCAAGTTTTCTTGCATTTTGTTTCGTACGAAAAATCATCGAATTTAGCAATATTTTGACGTTTATCATCCCCTTTTCCTTTATGTGACTTAAACAAAATATCATCGAATTAGGCAATATTTTGCCGTTTTCCACGTTTTTGTGAATTTACAGTCTATGGGTATTAATTCATATATATACGATAAAAATGATGCAAACACATAATTGATTAGATAATAACCTTAAATACTTCATTTTCAATCATCTATTTGTTTCTCGTTAAAATACTGAGTAAGATATTGAAAAGGGGAGAAGTTCGGTTTTTATTGCATATATCGACTTTTCAGCCGGATTAGAGCGGTTTTACGTGTACATCTTCCCTCGGTAATATAAACGGAAAATCAGGAACATTTTAGTTAATTCTAATGATAACACATTGATTTTTATCATTTGTATTGGAAACAACATTGTCATATGTCTTTTCTTGGATCTAAATAATACGAAACCTCGCTCTATGATTTGAAGTTAAAATCCTCAAATATGGTTAAATAGTGACTTTTTTCACCTTTTTCATGTAGTTTAATACTACCTAAATATATTGATTTTAACCAATATTTCGATTCTATTTCATGTAGAATCACGATATGTGATTTGGCCGTCATATATCAGAATTTCGCAAAATATTGCATTTTAAGCAAGTTTTCTTGCATTTTGTTTCGTACGAAAAATCATCGAATTTAGCAATATTTTGACGTTTATCATCCCCTTTTCCTTTATGTGACTTAAACAAAATATCATCGAATTAGGCAAAATTTTGCCGTTTTCCACGTTTTTGTGAATTTACAGTCTATGGGTATTAATTCATATATATACGGTAAAAATGATGCAAACACATAATTGATTAGATAATAACCTTAAATACTTCATTTTCAATCATCTATTTGTTTCTCGTTAAAATACTGAGTAAGATATTGAAAAGGGGAGAAGTTCTGTTTTTATTGCATATATCGACGTTTCAGCCGGAATAGAGCGATTTTCGTGTACATCTTCCATCGGAAATATAAACGGAAAATCAGTAACATTTTAGTTAATACTAATGAAAACACATTGATTTTTATCATTTGTATTGGAAACAGCATTGTCATATGTCTTTTCTTGGATCTAAATAATACGAAACCTCGCTCTGTGATTTGAAGTTAAAATCCTCAAATATGGTTAAATATTGACTTTTTTCACGTTTTTCATGTAGTTTGATATTACGTAAATATATTCATTTTTACCAATATTTCGATACTATTTCATGTAGTATCACGATATGTGATTTGGCCTTCAAATCTTAGAATTTCGCATAATATTGCATTTTAAGCAAGTTTTCTTGCATTTTGTTTCGTACGAAAAATCATCGAATTTAGCAATATTTTGACGTTTATCATCCCCTTTTCCTTTATGTGACTTGAACAAAATATCATCGAATTAGGCAATATTTTGCCGTTTTCCACGTTTTTGTGAATTTACAGTCTATGGGTATTAATTCATATATATACGATAAAAATTATGCAAACACATAATTGATTAGATAATAACCTTAAATACTTCATTTTCAATCATCCATTTGTTTCTCGTTAAAATACTGAGTAAGATATTGAAAAGGGGAGAAGTTCGGTTTTTATTGCATATATCGACTTTTCAGCCGGATTAGAGCGGTTTTACGTGTACATCTTCCCTCGGTAATATAAACGGAAAATCAGGAACATTTTAGTTAATTCTAATGATAACACATTGATTTTTATCATTTGTATTGGAAACAACATTGTCATATGTCTTTTCTTGGATCTAAATAATACGAAACCTCGCTCTATGATTTGAAGTTAAAATCCTCAAATATGGTTAAATAGTGACTTTTTCACGTTTTTCATGTAGTTTGATACTACGTAAATATATTCATTTTAACCAATATTTCGATTCTATTTCATGTAGAATCACGATATGTGATTTGGCCGTCAAATATCAGAATTTCGCAAAATATTGCATTTTAAGCAAGTTTTCTTGCATTTTGTTTCGTACGAAAAATCATCGAATTTAGCAATATTTTGACGTTTATCATCCCCTTTTCCTTTATGTGACTTAAACAAAATATCATCGAATTAGGCAATATTTTGCCGTTTTCCACGTTTTTGTGAATTTACAGTCTATGGGTATTAATTCATATATATACGATAAAAATGATGCAAACACATAATTGATTAGATAATAACCTTAAATACTTCATTTTCAATCATCTATTTGTTTCTCGTTAAAATACTGAGTAAGATATTGAAAAGGGGAGAAGTTCTGTTTTTATTGCATATATCGACGTTTCAGCCGGAATAGAGCGATTTTCGTGTACATCTTCCATCGGTAATATAAACGAAAAATCAGTAACATTTTAGTTAATACTAATGAAAACACATTGATTTTTATCATTTGTATTGGAAACAACATTGTCATATGTCTTTTCTTGGATCTAAATAATACGAAACCTCGCTCTGTGATTTGAAGTTAAAATCCTCAAATATGGTTAAATATTGACTTTTTTCACGTTTTTCATGTAGTTTGATATTACGTAAATATATTCATTTTTACCAATATTTCGATACTATTTCATGTAGTATCACGATATGTGATTTCGCCTTCAAATCTTAGAATTTCGCATAATATTGCATTTTAAGCAAGTTTTCTTGCATTTTGTTTTGTACGAAAAATCATCGAATTTAGCAATATTTTGACGTTTATCATCCCCTTTTCCTTTATGTGACTTGAACAAAATATCATCGAATTAGGCAATATTTTGCCGTTTTCCACGTTTTTGTGAATTTACAGTCTATGGGTATTAATTCATATATATACGATAAAAATGATGCAAACGCATAATTGATTAGATAATAGCTTTAAATACTTCATTTTCAATCATCTATTTGTTTCTCGTTAGAATACTGAGTAAGATATTGAAAAGGGGAGAAGTTCGGTTTTTATTGCATATATCGACTTTTCAGCCGGATTAGAGCGGTTTTACAAGTACATCTTCCCTCGGTAATATAAACGGAAAATCAGGAACATTTTAGTTAATTCTAATGATAACACATTGATTTTTATCATTTGTATTGGAAACAACATTGTCATATGTCTTTTCTTGGATCTAAATAATACGAAACCTCGCTCTGTGATTTGAAGTTAAAATCCTCAAATATGGTTAAATATTGACTTTTTTCACGTTTTTCATGTAGTTTGATATTACGTAAATATATTCATTTTTACCAATATTTCGATACTATTTCATGTTATATCACGATATGTGATTTGGCCTTCAAATCTTAGAATTTCGCATAATATTGCATTTTAAGCAAGTTTTCTTGCATTTTGTTTTGTACGAAAAATCGTCGAATTTAGCAATATTTTGACGTTTATCATCCCCTTTTCCTTTATGTGACTTAAACAAAATATCATCGAATTAGGCAATATTTTGCCGTTTTCCACGTTTTTGTGAATTTACAGTCTATGGGTATTAATTCATATATATACGATAAAAATTATGCAAACACATAATTGATTAGATAATAACCTTAAATACTTCATTTTCAATCATCTATTTGTTTCTCGTTAAAAGACTGAGTAGGATATTGAAAAGGGGAGAAGTTCGGTTTTTATTGCATATATCGACTTTTCAGCCGGATTAGAGCGGTTTTACAAGTACATCTTCCCTCGGTAATATAAACGGAAAATCAGGAACATTTTAGTTAATTCTAATGATAACACATTGATTTTTATCATTTGTATTGGAAACAACATTGTCATATGTCTTTTCTTGGATCTAAATAATACGAAACCTCGCTCTATGATTTGAATTTAAAATCCTCAAATATGGTTAAATAGTGACTTTTTCACGTTTTTCATGTAGTTTGATATTACGTAAATATATTCATTTTTACCAATATTTCGATACTATTTCATGTAGTATCACGATATGTGATTTGGCCTTCAAATCTTAGAATTTCGCATAATATTGCATTTTAAGCAAGTTTTCTTGCATTTTGTTTCGTACGAAAAATCATCGAATTTAGCAATATTTTGACGTTTATCATCCCCTTTTCCTTTATGTGACTTGAACAAAATATCATCGAATTAGGCAATATTTTGCCGTTTTCCACGTTTTTGTGAATTTACAGTCTATGGGTATTAATTCATATATATACGATAAAAATGATGCAAACGCATAATTGATTAGATAATAACTTTAAATACTTCATTTTCAATCATCTATTTGTTTCTCGTTAAAATACTGAGTAAGATATTGATAAGGGGAGAAGTTCTGTTTTTATTGCATATATCGACGTTTCTGCCGGAATAGAGCGATTTTCGTGTACATCTTCCGTCGGTAATATAAACGAAAAATCAGTAACATTTTAGTTAATACTAATGAAAACACATTGATTTTTATAATTTGTATTGGAAACAACATTGTCATATGTCTTTTCTTGGATCTAAATAATACGAAACCTCGCTCTGTGATTTGAAGTTAAAATCCTCAAATATGGTTAAATATTGACTTTTTTCACGTTTTTCATGTAGTTTGATATTACGTAAATATATTCATTTTTACCAATATTTCGATACTATTTCATGTAGTATCACGATATGTGATTTGGCCTTCAAATCTTAGAATTTCGCATAATATTGCATTTTAAGCAAGTTTTCTTGCATTTTGTTTTGTACGATAAATCATCGAATTTAGCAATATTTTGACGTTTATCATCCCCTTTTCCTTTATGTGACTTAAACAAAATATCATCGAATTAGGCAATATTTTGCCGTTTTCCACGTTTTTGTGAATTTACAGTCGATGGGTATTAATTCATATATATACGATAAAAATTATGCAAACACATAATTGATTAGATAATAACCTTAAATACTTCATTTTCAATCATCTATTTGTTTCTCGTTAAAATACTGAGTAAGATATTGAAAAGGGGAGAAGTTCGGTTTTTATTGCATATATCGACTTTTCAGCCGGATTAGAGCGGTTTTACGTGTACATCTTCCCTCGGTAATATAAACGGAAAATCAGGAACATTTTAGTTAATTCTAATGATAACACATTGATTTTTATCATTTGTATTGGAAACAACACTGTCATATGTCTTTTCTTGGATCTAAATAATACGAAACCTCGCTCTATGATTTGAAGTTAAAATCCTCAAATATGGTTAAATAGTGACTTTTTCACGTTTTTCATGTAGTTTGATATTACGTAAATATATTCATTTTAACCAATATTTCGATTCTATTTCATGTAGAATCACGATATGTGATTTGGCCGTCATATATCAGAATATCGCAAAATATTGCATTTTAAGCAAGTTTTCTTGCATTTTGTTTCGTACGAAAAATCATCGAATTTAGCAATATTTTGACGTTTATCATCCCCTTTTCCTTTATGTGACATAAAGAAAATATCATCGAATTAGGCAATATTTTGCCGTTTTCCACGTTTTTGTGAATTTACAGTCTATGGGTATTAATTCATATATATACGATAAAAATGATGCAAACACATAATTGATTAGATAATAACCTTAAATACTTCATTTTCAATCATCTATTTGTTTCTCGGTAAAATACTGAGTAAGATACTGAAAAGGGGAGAAGTTCTGTTTTTATTGCATATATCGACGTTTCAGCCGGAAAAGAGCGATTTTCGTGTACATCTTCCATCGGAAATATAAACGGAAAATCAGTAACATTTTAGTTAATACTAATGAAAACACATTGATTTTTATCATTTGTATTGGAAACAACATTTTCATATGTCTTTTCTTGGATCTAAATAATACGAAACCTCGCTCTGTGATTTGAAGTTAAAATCCTCAAATATGGTTATATATTGACTTTTTTCACGTTTTTCATGTAGTTTGATATTACGTAAATATATTCATTTTTACCAATATTTCGATACTATTTCATGTAGTATCACGATATGTGATTTGGCCTTCAAATCTCAGAATTTCGCATAATATTGCATTTTTAGCAAGTTTTCTTGCGTTTTGTTTCGTACGAAAAATCATCGAATTTAGCAATATTTTGACGTTTATCATCCCCTTTTCCTTTATGTGATTTAAACAAAATATCATCGAATTAGGCAATATTTTGCCGGTTTTCCACGTTTTTGTGAATTTTCAGTCTATAGGTATTAATTCATTTATATACGATAAAAATTATGCAAACACATAATTGATTAGATAATAACCTTAAATACTTCATTTTCAATCATCTATTTGTTTCTCGTTAAAATACTGAGTAAAATATTGAAAAGGGGAGAAGTTCGGTTTTTATTGCATATATCGACGTTTCAGCCGGATTAGAGCGGTTTTACGTGTACATCTTCCCTCGGTAATATAAACGGAAAATCAGGAACATTTTTGTTAATTCTAATGAAAACACATTGATTTTTATCATTTGTATTGGAAACAACATTGTCATATGTCTTTTCTTGGATCTAAATAATACGAAACCTCGCTCTATGATTTGAAGTTAAAATCCTCAAATATGGTTAAATAGTGACTTTTTTCACCTTTTTCATGTAGTTTAATACTACGTAAATATATTCATTTTAACCAATATTTCGATTCTATTTCATGTAGAATCACGATATGTGATTTGGCCGTCATATATGAGAATTTCGCAAAATATTGCATTTTAAGCAAGGTTTCTTGCATTCATTTTAACCAATATTTCGATTCTATTTCATGTAGAATCACGATATGTGATTTGGCCGACAAATATCAGAATTTCGCAAAATATTGCATTTTAAGCAAGTTTTCTTGCATTTTGTTTCGTACGAAAAATCATCGAATTTAGCAATATTTTGACGTTTATCATCCCCTTTTCCTTTATGTGACTTAAACAAAATATCATCGAATTAGGCAATATTTTGCCGTTTTCCACGTTTTTGTGAATTTACAGTCTATGGGTATTAATTAATATATATACGATAAAAATGATGCAAACACATAATTGATTAGATAATAACCTTAAATACTTCATTTTCAATCATCTATTTGTTTCTCGTTAAAATACTGAGTAAGATATTGAAAAGGGGAGAAGTTCTGTTTTTATTGCATATATCGACGTTTCAGCCGGAATAGAGCGATTTTCGTGCACATCTTCCATCGGTAATATAAACGGAAAATCAGTAACATTTCAGTTATTACTAATGAAAACACATTGATTTTTATCATTTGTATTGGAAACAACATTGTCATATGTCTTTTCTTGGATCTAAATAATACGAAACCTCGCTCTGTGATTTGAAGTTAAAATCCTCAAATATGGTTATATATTGACTTTTTTCACGTTTTTCATGTAGTTTGATATTACGTAAATATATTCATTTTTACCAATATTTCGATACTATTTCATGTAGTATCACGATATGTGATTTGGCCTTCAAATCTCAGAATTTCGCATAATATTGCATTTTAAACAAGTTTTCTTGCATTTTGTTTCGTACGAAAAATCATCGAATTTAGCAATATTTTGACGTTTATCATCCCCTTTTCCTTTATGTGATTTAAACAAAATATCATCGAATTAGGCAATATTTTGCCGTTTTTCCACGTTTTTGTTAATTTTCAGTCTATGGGTATTAATTCATATATATACGATAAAAATGATGCAAACACATAATTGATTAGATAATAACCTTAAATACTTCATTTTCAATCATCTATTTGTTTCTCGTTAAAATACTGAGTAAGATATTGAAAAGGGGAGAAGTTCTGTTTTTATTGCATATATCGACGTTTCAGCCGGAATCGAGCGATTTTCGTGTACATCTTCCATCGGTAATATAAACGGAAAATCAGGAACATTTTAGTTAATTCTAATGATAACACATTGATTTTTATCATTTGTATTGGAAACAACATTGTCATATGTCTTTTCTTGGACCTAAATAATACGAAACCTCGCTCTGTGATTTGAAGTTAAAATCCTCAAATATGGTTAAATATTGACTTTTTTCACGTTTTTCATGTAGTTTGATATTACGTAAATATATTCATTTTTACCAATATTTCGATACTATTTCATGTAGTATCACGATATGTGATTTGGCCTTCAAATCTTAGAATTTCGCATAATATTGCATTTTAAGCAAGTTTTCTTGCATTTTGTTTCGTACGAAAAATCATCGAATTTAGCAATATTTTGACGTTTATCATCCCCTTTTCCTTTATGTGACTTGAACAAAATATCATCGAATTAGGCAATATTTTGCCGTTTTCCACGTTTTTGTGAATTTACAGTCTATGGGTATTAATTCATATATATACGATAAAAATTATGCAAACACATAATTGATTAGATAATAACCTTAAATACTTCATTTTCAATCATCTATTTGTTTCTCGTTAAAATACTGAGTAAGATATTGAAAAGGGGAGAAGTTCTGTTTTTATTGCATATATCGACGTTTCAGCCGGAATAGAGCGATTTTCGTTTACATCTTCCATCGGTAATATAAACGGAAAATCAGTAACATTTTAGTTAATACTAATGAAAACACATTGATTTTTATCATTTGTATTGGAAACAACATTGTCATATGTCTTTTCTTGGATCTAAATAATACGAAACCTCGCTCTGTGATTTGAAGTTAAAAACCTCAAATATGGTTATATATTGACTTTTTTCACGTTTTTCATGTAGTTTGATATTACGTAAATATATTCATTTTTACCAATATTTCGATACTATTTCATGTAGTATCACGATATGTGATTTGGCCTTCAAATCTCAGAATTTCGCATAATATTGCATTTTAAGCAAGTTTTCTTGCATTTTGTTTCGTACGAAAAATCTTCGAATTTAGCAATATTTTGACGTTTATCATCCCCTTTTCCTTTATGTTATTTAAACAAAATATCATCGAATTAGGCAATATTTTGCCGTTTTTCCACGTTTTTGTGAATTTTCAGTCTATGGGTATTAATTCATATATATACGATAAAAATTATGCAAACACATAATTGATTAGATAATAACCTTAAATACTTCATTTTCAATCATCTATTTGTTTCTCGTTAAAGTACTGAGTAAAATATTGAAAAGGGGGGGAAGTTCTGTTTTTATTGCATATATCGACGTTTCAGCCGGAATAGAGCGATTTTCGTGTACATCTTCCATCGGTAATATAAACGGAAAATCAGTAACATTTTAGTTAATACTAATGAAAACACATTGATTTTTATCATTTGTATTGGAAACAACATTGTCATATGTCTTTTCTTGGATCTAAATAATACGAAACCTCGCTCTGTGATTTGAAGTTAAAATCCTCAAATATTGTTATATATTGACTTTTTTCACGTTTTTCATGTAGTTTGATATTACGTAAATATATTCATTTTTACCAATATTTCGATACTATTTCATGTAGTATCACGATATGTGATTTCGCCTTCAAATCTCAGAATTTCGCATAATATTGCATTTTAAGCAAGTTTTCTTGCATTTTGTTTCGTACGAAAAATCATCGAATTTAGCAATATTTTGACGTTTATCATTCCCTTTTCCTTTATGTGATTTAAACAAAATGTCATCGAATTAGGCAATATTTTGCCGTTTTTCCATGTTTTTGTGAATTTTCAGTCTATAGGTATTAATTCATATATATACGATAAAAATTATGCAAACACATAATTGATTAGATAATAACCTTAAATACTTCATTTTCAATCATCTATTTGTTTCTCGTTAAAATACTGAGTAAAATATTGAAAAGGGGAGAAGTTCGGTTTTTATTGCATATATCGACGTTTCAGCCGGATTAGAGCGATTTTACGTGTACATCTTCCCTCGGTAATATAAACGGAAAATCAGGAACATTTTTGGTAATTCTAATGAAAACACATTGATTTTTATCATTTGTATTGGAAACAACATTGTCATATGTCTTTTCTTGGATCTAAATAATACGAAACCTCGCTCTATGATTTGAAGTTAAAATCCTCAAATATGGTTAAATAGTGACTTTTTTCACCTTTTTCATGTAGTTTAATACTACTTAAATATATTCATTTTAACCAATATTTCGATTCTATTTCATGTATAATGACGATATGTGATTTGGCCGTCAAATATCAGAATTTCGCAAAATATTGCATTTTAAGCAAGTTTTCTTGCATTTTGTTTCGTACGAAAAATCATCGAATTTAGCAATATTTTGACGTTTATCATCCCCTTTTCCTTTATGTGACTTAAACAAAATATCATCGAATTAGGCAATATTTTGCCGTTTTCCACGTTTTTGTGAATTTACAGTCTATGGGTATTAATTCATATATATACGATAAAAATGATGCAAACGCATAATTGATTAGATAATAACCTTAAATACTTCATTTTCAATCATCTATTTGTTTCTCGTTAAAATACTGAGTAAGATATTGAAAAGGGGAGAAGTTCTGTTTTTATTGCATATATCGACGTTTCAGCCGGAATAGAGCGATTTTCGTTTACATCTTCCATCGGTAATATAAACGGAAAATCAGTAACATTTTAGTTAATACTAATGAAAACACATTGATTTTTATCATTTGTATTGGAAACAACATTGTCATATGTCTTTTCTTGGATCTAAATAATACGAAACCTCGCTCTGTGATTTGAAGTTAAAAACCTCAAATATGGTTATATATTGACTTTTTTCACGTTTTTCATGTAGTTTGATATTACGTAAATATATTCATTTTTACCAATATTTCGATACTATTTCATGTAGTATCACGATATGTGATTTGGCCTTCAAATCTCAGAATTTCGCATAATATTGCATTTTAAGCAAGTTTTCTTGCATTTTGTTTCGTACGAAAAATCTTCGAATTTAGCAATATTTTGACGTTTATCATCCCCTTTTCCTTTATGTGATTTAAACAAAATATCATCGAATTAGGCAATATTTTGCCGTTTTTCCACGTTTTTGTGAATTTTCAGTCTATGGGTATTAATTCATATATATACGATAAAAATTATGCAAACACATAATTGATTAGATAATAACCTTAAATACTTCATTTTCAATCATCTATTTGTTTCTCGTTAAAGTACTGAGTAAAATATTGAAAAGGGGGGGAAGTTCTGTTTTTATTGCATATATCGACGTTTCAGCCGGAATAGAGCGATTTTCGTGTACATCTTCCATCGGTAATATAAACGGAAAATCAGTAACATTTTAGTTAATACTAATGAAAACACATTGATTTTTATCATTTGTATTGGAAACAACATTGTCATATGTCTTTTCTTGGATCTAAATAATACGAAACCTCGCTCTGTGATTTGAAGTTAAAATCCTCAAATATTGTTATATATTGACTTTTTTCACGTTTTTCATGTAGTTTGATATTACGTAAATATATTCATTTTTACCAATATTTCGATACTATTTCATGTAGTATCACGATATGTGATTTCGCCTTCACATCTCAGAATTTCGCATAATATTGCATTTTAAGCAAGTTTTCTTGCATTTTGTTTCGTACGAAAAATCATCGAATTTAGCAATATTTTGACGTTTATCATTCCCTTTTCCTTTATGTGATTTAAACAAAATGTCATCGAATTAGGCAATATTTTGCCGTTTTTCCACGTTTTTGTGAATTTTCAGTCTATAGGTATTAATTCATATATATACGATAAAAATTATGCAAACACATAATTGATTAGATAATAACCTTAAATACTTCATTTTCAATCATCTATTTGTTTCTCGGGTAAATACTGAGTAAAATATTGAAAAGGGGAGAAGTTCGGTTTTTATTGCATATATCGACGTTTCAGCCGGATTAGAGCGATTTTACGTGTACATCTTCCCTCGGTAATATAAACGGAAAATCAGGAACATTTTTGGTAATTCTAATGAAAACACATTGATTTTTATCATTTGTATTGGAAACAACATTGTCATATGTCTTTTCTTGGATCTAAATAATACGAAACCTCGCTCTATGATTTGAAGTTAAAATCCTCAAATATGGTTAAATAGTGACTTTTTTCACCTTTTTCATGTAGTTTAATACTACTTAAATATATTCATTTTAACCAATATTTCGATTCTATTTCATGTATAATGACGATATGTGATTTGGCCGTCAAATATCAGAATTTCGCAAAATATTGCATTTTAAGCAAGTTTTCTTGCATTTTGTTTCGTACGAAAAATCATCGAATTTAGCAATATTTTGACGTTTATCATCCCCTTTTCCTTTATGTGACTTAAACAAAATATCATCGAATTAGGCAATATTTTGCCGTTTTCCACGTTTTTGTGAATTTACAGTCTATGGGTATTAATTCATATATATACGATAAAAATGATGCAAACGCATAATTGATTAGATAATAACCTTAAATACTTCATTTTCAATCATCTATTTGTTTCTCGTTAAAATACTGAGTAAGATATTGAAAAGGGGAGAAGTTCTGTTTTTATTGCATATATCGACGTTTCAGCCGGAATCGAGCGATTTTCGTTTACATCTTCCATCGGTAATATAAACGGAAAATCAGGAACATTTTAGTTAATTCTAATGATAACACATTGATTTTTATCATTTGTATTGGAAACAACATTGTCATATGTCTTTTCTTGGATCTAAATAATACGAAACCTCGCTCTGTGATTTGAAGTTAAAATCCTCAAATATGGTTAAATATTGACTTTTTTCACGTTTTTCATGTAGTTTGATATTACGTAAATATATTCATTTTTACCAATATTTCGATACTATTTCATGTAGTATCACGATATGTGATTTGGCCTTCAAATCTCAGAATTTCGCATAATATTGCATTTTAAGCAAGTTTTCTTGCATTTTGTTTCGTACGAAAAATCATCGAATTTAGCAATATTTTGACGTTTATCATCCCCTTTTCCTTTATGTGATTTAAACAAAATATCATCGAATTAGGCAATATTTTGCCGTTTTTCCACGTTTTTGTGAATTTTCAGTCTATGGGTATTAATTCATATATATACGATAAAAATTATGCAAACACATAATTGATTAGATAATAACCTTAAATACTTCATTTTCAATCATCTATTTGTTTCTCGTTAAAGTACTGAGTAAGATATTGAAAAGGGGGGAAGTTCTGTTTTTATTGCATATATCGACGTTTCAGCCGGAATAGAGCGATTTTCGTGTACATCTTCGTGTACATCTTCCGGTAATATAAACGGAAAATCAGTAACATTTTAGTTAATACTAATGAAAACACATTGATTTTTATCATTTGTATTGGAAACAACATTGTCATATGTCTTTTCTTGGATCTAAATAATACGAAACCTCGCTCTGTGATTTGAAGTTAAAATCCTCAAATATGGTTATATATTGACTTTTTTCACCTTTTTCATGTAGTTTGATATTACGTAAATATATTCATTTTTACCAATATTTCGATACTATTTCATGTAGTATCACGATATGTGATTTGGCCTTCAAATCTCAGAATTTCGCATAATGTTGCATTTTAAGGAAGTTTTCTTGCATTTTGTTTCGTACGAAAAATCATCGAATTTAGCAATATTTTGACGTTTATCATCCCCTTTTCCTTTATGTGACTTAAACAAAATATCATCGAATTAGGCAATATTTTGCCGTTTTCCACGTTTTTGTGAATTTACAGACTATGGGTATTAATTCATATATATACGGTAAAAATGATGCAAACACATAATTGATTAGATAATAACCTTAAATACTTCATTTTCAATCATCTATTTGTTTCTCGTTAAAATACTGAGTAAGATATTGAAAAGGGGAGAAGTTCTGTTTTTATTGCATATATATTGCATACGTTTCAGCCGGAATCGAGCGATTTTCGTGTACATCTTCCATCGGTAATATAAACGGAAAATCAGGAACATTTTAGTTAATTCTAATGATAACACATTGATTTTTATCATTTGTATTGGAAACAACATTGTCATATGTCTTTTCTTGGATCTAAATAATACGAAACCTCGCTCTGTGATTTGAAGTTAAAATCCTCAAATATGGTTAAATATTGACTTTTTTCACGTTTTTCATGTAGTTTGATATTACGTAAATATATTCATTTTTACCAATATTTCGATACTATTTCATGTAGTATCACGATATGTGATTTGGCCTTCAAATCTTAGAATTTCGCATAATATTGCATTTTAAGCAAGTTTTCTTGCATTTTGTTTCGTACGAAAAATCATCGAATTTAGCAATATTTTGACGTTTATCATCCCCTTTTCCTTTATGTGACTTGAACAAAATATCATCGAATTAGGCAATATTTTGCCGTTTTCCACGTTTTTGTGAATTTACAGTCTATGGGTATTAATTCATATATATACGATAAAAATTATGCAAACACATAATTGATTAGATAATAACCTTAAATACTTCATTTTCAATCATCTATTTGTTTCTCGTTAAAATACTGAGTAAAATATTGAAAAGGGGAGAAGTTCGGTTTTTATTGCATATATCGACGTTTCAGCCGGATTAGAGCGGTTTTACGTGTACATCTTCCCTCGGTAATATAAACGGAAAATCAGGAACATTTTTGGTAATTCTAATGAAAACACATTGATTTTTATCATTTGTATTGGAAACAACATTGTCATATGTCTTTTCTTGGATCTAAATAATACGAAACCTCGCTCTATGATTTGAAGTTAAAATCCTCAAATATGGTTAAATAGTGACTTTTTTCACCTTTTTCATGTAGTTTAATACTACTTAAATATATTCATTTTAACCAATATTTCGATTCTATTTCATGTAGAATCACGATATGTGATTTGGCCGTCAAATATCAGAATTTTGCAAAATATTGCATTTTAAGCAAGTTTTCTTGCATTTTGTTTCGTACGAAAAATCATCGAATTTAGCAATATTTTGACGTTTATCATCCCCTTTTCCTTTATGTGACTTAAACAAAATATCATCGAATTAGGCAATATTTTGCCGTTTTCCACGTTTTTGTGAATTTACAGTCTATGGGTATTAATTCATATATATACGATAAAAATGATGCAAACGCATAATTGATTAGATAATAACCTTAAATACTTCATTTTCAATCATCTATTTGTTTCTCGTTAAAATACTGAGTAAGATATTGAAAAGGGGAGAAGTTCTGTTTTTATTGCATATATCGACGTTTCAGCCGGAATAGAGCGATTTTCGTTTACATCTTCCATCGGTAATATAAACGGAAAATCAGTAACATTTTAGTTAATACTAATGAAAACACATTAATTTTTATCATTTGTATTGGAAACAACATTGTCATATGTCTTTTCTTGGATCTAAATAATACGAAACTTCGCTCTGTGATTTGAAGTTAAAATCCTCAAATATGGTTATATATTGACTTTTTTCACCTTTTTCATGTAGTTTGATATTACGTAAATATATTCATTTTTACCAATATTTCGATACTATTTCATGTAGTATCACGATATGTGATTTGGCCTTCAAATCTCAGAATTTCGCATAATATTGCATTTTAAGCAAGTTTTCTTGCATTTTGTTTCGTACGAAAAATCATCGAATTTAGCAATATTTTGACGTTTATCATCCCCTTTTCCTTTATGTGACTTAAACAAAATATCATCGAATTAGGCAATATTTTGCCGTTTTCCACGTTTTTGTGAATTTACAGTCTATGGGTATTAATTCATATATATATACGGTAAAAATGATGCAAACACATAATTGATTAGATAATAACCTTAAATACTTCATTTCCAATCATCTATTTGTTTCTCGTTAAAATACTGAGTAAGATATTGAAAAGGGGAGAAGTTCTGTTTTTATTGCATATATCGACGTTTCAGCCGGAATCGAGCGATTTTCGTGTACATCTTCCATCGGTAATATAAACGGAAAATCAGGAACATTTTAGTTAATTCTAATGATAACACATTGATTTTTATCATTTGTATTGGAAACAACATTGTCATATGTCTTTTCTTGGATCTAAATAATACGAAACCTCGCTCTGTGATTTGAAGTTAAAATCCTCAAATATGGTTAAATATTGACTTTTTTCACGTTTTTCATGTAGTTTGATATTACGTAAATATATTCATTTTAACCAATATTTCGATACTATTTCATGTAGTATCACGATATGTGATTTGGCCTTCAAATCTTAGAATTTCGCATAATATTGCATTTTAAGCAAGTTTTCTTGCATTTTGTTTCGTACGAAAAATCATCGAATTTAGCAATATTTTGACGTTTATCATCCCCTTTTCCTTTATGTGACTTGAACAAAATATCATCGAATTAGGCAATATTTTGCCGTTTTCCACGTTTTTGTGAATTTACAGTCTATGGGTATTAATTCATATATATACGATAAAAATTATGCAAACACATAATTGATTAGATAATAACCTTAAATACTTCATTTTCAATCATCTATTTGTTTCTCGTTAAAATACTGAGTAAGATATTGAAAAGGGGAGAAGTTCGGTTTTTATTGCATATATCGACTTTTCAGCCGGATTAGAGCGGTTTTACGTGTACATCTTCCCTCGGTAATATAAACGGAAAATCAGGAACATTTTAGTTAATTCTAATGATAACACATTGATTTTTATCATTTGTATTGGAAACAACATTGTCATATGTCTTTTCTTGGATCTAAATAATACGAAACCTCGCTCTATGATTTGAAGTTAAAATCCTCAAATATGGTTAAATAGTGACTTTTTCACGTTTTTCATGTAGTTTGATACTACGTAAATAAATTCATTTTAACCAATATTGCGATTCTATTTCATGTAGAATCACGATATGTGATTTGGCCGTCAAATATCAGAATTTTGCAAAATATTGCATTTTAAGCAAGTTTTCTTGCATTTTCTTTCGTACGAAAAATCATCGAATTTAGCAATATTTTGACGTTTATCATCCCCTTTTCCTTTATGTGACTTAAACAAAATATCATCGAATTAGGCAATATTTTGCAGTTTTCCACGTTTTTGTGAATTTACAGTCTATGGGTATTAATTCATATATATACGATAAAAATGATGCAAACGCATAATTGATTAGATAATAACCTTAAATACTTCATTTTCAATCATCTATTTGTTTCTAGTTAAAATACTGAGTAAGATATTGAAAAGGGGAGAAGTTCTGTTTTTATTGCATATATCGACGTTTCAGCCGGAATAGAGCGATTTTCGTGTACATCTTCCATCGGTAATATAAACGGAAAATCAGTAACATTTTAGTTAATACTAATGAAAACACATTGATTTTTATCATTTGTATTGGAAACAACATTGTCATATGTCTTTTCTTGGATCTAAATAATACGAAACCTCGCTCTGTGATTTGAAGTTAAAATCCTCAAATATGGTTATATATTGACTTTTTTCACGTTTTTCATGTAGTTTGATGTTACGTAAATATATTCATTTTTACCAATATTTCGATACTATTTCATGTAGTATCACGATATGTGATTTCGCCTTCAAATCTCAGAATTTCGCATAATATTGCATTTTAAGCAAGTTTTCTTGCATTTTGTTTCGTACGAAAAATCATCGAATTTAGCAATATTTTGACGTTTATCATTCCCTTTTCCTTTATGTGATTTAAACAAAATGTCATCGAATTAGGCAATATTTTGCCGTTTTTCCACGATTTTGTGAATTTTCAGTCTATAGGTATTAATTCATATATATACGATAAAAATTATGCAAACACATAATTGATTAGATAATAACCTTAAATACTTCATTTTCAATCATCTATTTGTTTCTCGTTAAAATACTGAGTAAAATATTGAAAAGGGGAGAAGTTCGGTTTTTATTGCATATATCGACGTTTCAGCGGGATTAGAGCGGTTTTACGTGTACATCTTCCCTCGGTAATATAAACGGAAAATCAGGAACATTTTTGGTAATTCTAATGAAAACACATTGATTTTTATCATTTGTATTGGAAACAACATTGTCATATGTCTTTTCTTGGATCTAAATAATACGAAACCTCGCTCTATGATTTGAAGTTAAAATCCTCAAATATGGTTAAATAGTGACTTTTTTCACCTTTTTCATGTAGTTTAATACTACTTAAATATATTCATTTTAACCAATATTTCGATTCTATTTCATGTAGAATCACGATATGTGATTTGGCCGTCAAATATCAGAATTTCGCAAAATATTGCATTTTAAGCAAGTTTTCTTGCATTTTGTTTCGTACGAAAAATCATCGAATTTAGCAATATTTTGACGTTTATCATCCCCTTTTCCTTTATGTGACTTAAACAAAATATCATCGAATTAGGCAATATTTTGCCGTTTTCCACGTTTTTGTGAATTTACAGTCTATGGGTATTAATTCATATATATACGATAAAAATGATGCAAACGCATAATTGATTAGATAATAACCTTAAATACTTCATTTTCAATCATCTATTTGTTTCTCGTTAAAATACTGAGTAAGATATTGAAAAGGGGAGAAGTTCTGTTTTTATTGCATATATCGACGTTTCAGCCGGAATCGAGCGATTTTCGTTTACATCTTCCATCGGTAATATAAACGGAAAATCAGGAACATTTTAGTTAATTCTAATGATAACACATTGATTTTTATCATTTGTATTGGAAACAACATTGTCATATGTCTTTTCTTGGATCTAAATAATACGAAACCTCGCTCTGTGATTTGAAGTTAAAATCCTCAAATATGGTTAAATATTGACTTTTTTCACGTTTTTCATGTAGTTTGATATTACGTAAATATATTCATTTTTACCAATATTTCGATACTATTTCATGTAGTATCACGATATGTGATTTGGCCTTCAAATCTTAGAATTTCGCATAATATTGCATTTTAAGCAAGTTTTCTTGCATTTTGTTTCGTACGAAAAATCATCGAATTTAGCAATATTTTGACGTTTATCATCCCCTTTTCCTTTATATGACTTGAACAAAATATCATCGAATTAGGCAATATTTTGCCGTTTTCCACGTTTTTGTGAATTTACAGTCTATGGGTATTAATTCATATATATACGATAAAAATTATGCAAACACATAATTGATTAGATAATAACCTTAAATACTTCATTTTCAATCATCTATTTGTTTCTCGTTAAAATACTGAGTAAGATATTGAAAAGGGGAGAAGTTCGGTTTTTATTGCATATATCGACTTTTCAGCCGGATTAGAGCGGTTTTACGTGTACATCTTCCCTCGGTAATATAAACGGAAAATCAGTAACATTTTAGTTAATACTAATGAAAACACATTGATTTTTATCATTTGTATTGGAAACAACATTGTCATATGTCTTTTCTTGGATCTAAATAATACGAAACCTCGCTCTGTGATTTGAAGTTAAAATCCTCAAATATGGTTATATATTGACTTTTTTCACGTTTTTCATGTAGTTTAATATTACGTAAATATATTCATTTTTACCAATATTTCGATACTATTTCATGTAGTATCACGATATGTGATTTGGCCTTCAAATCTCAGAATTTCGCATAATATTGCATTTTAAGCAAGTTTTCTTGCATTTTGTTTCGTACGAAAAATCATCGAATTTAGCAATATTTTGACGTTTATCATCCCCTTTTCCTTTATGTGATTTAAACAAAATATCATCGAATTAGGCAATATTTTGCCGTTTTTCCACGTTTTTGTGAATTTTCAGTCTATGGGTATTAATTCATATATATACGATAAAAATTATGCAAACACATAATTGATTAGATAATAACCTTAAATACTTCATTTTCAATCATCTATTTGTTTCTCGTTAAAGTACTGAGTAAGATATTGAAAAGGGGGGAAGTTCTGTTTTTATTGCATATATCGACGTTTCAGCCGGAATAGAGCGATTTTCGTGTACATCTTCGTGTACATCTTCCGGTAATATAAACGGAAAATCAGTAACATTTTAGTTAATACTAATGAAAACACATTGATTTTTATCATTTGTATTGGAAACAACATTGTCATATGTCTTTTCTTGGATCTAAATAATACGAAACCTCGCTCTGTGATTTGAAGTTAAAATCCTCAAATATGGTTATATATTGACTTTTTTCACCTTTTTCATGTAGTTTGATATTACGTAAATATATTCATTTTTACCAATATTTCGATACTATTTCATGTAGTATCACGATATGTGATTTGGCCTTCAAATCTCAGAATTTCGCATAATGTTGCATTTTAAGGAAGTTTTCTTGCATTTTGTTTCGTACGAAAAATCATCGAATTTAGCAATATTTTGACGTTTATCATCCCCTTTTCCTTTATGTGACTTAAACAAAATATCATCGAATTAGGCAATATTTTGCCGTTTTCCACGTTTTTGTGAATTTACAGACTATGGGTATTAATTCATATATATACGGTAAAAATGATGCAAACACATAATTGATTAGATAATAACCTTAAATACTTCATTTTCAATCATCTATTTGTTTCTCGTTAAAATACTGAGTAAGATATTGAAAAGGGGAGAAGTTCTGTTTTTATTGCATATATATTGCATACGTTTCAGCCGGAATCGAGCGATTTTCGTGTACATCTTCCATCGGTAATATAAACGGAAAATCAGGAACATTTTAGTTAATTCTAATGATAACACATTGATTTTTATCATTTGTATTGGAAACAACATTGTCATATGTCTTTTCTTGGATCTAAATAATACGAAACCTCGCTCTGTGATTTGAAGTTAAAATCCTCAAATATGGTTAAATATTGACTTTTTTCACGTTTTTCATGTAGTTTGATATTACGTAAATATATTCATTTTTACCAATATTTCGATACTATTTCATGTAGTATCACGATATGTGATTTGGCCTTCAAATCTTAGAATTTCGCATAATATTGCATTTTAAGCAAGTTTTCTTGCATTTTGTTTCGTACGAAAAATCATCGAATTTAGCAATATTTTGACGTTTATCATCCCCTTTTCCTTTATGTGACTTGAACAAAATATCATCGAATTAGGCAATATTTTGCCGTTTTCCACGTTTTTGTGAATTTACAGTCTATGGGTATTAATTCATATATATACGATAAAAATTATGCAAACACATAATTGATTAGATAATAACCTTAAATACTTCATTTTCAATCATCTATTTGTTTCTCGTTAAAATACTGAGTAAAATATTGAAAAGGGGAGAAGTTCGGTTTTTATTGCATATATCGACGTTTCAGCCGGATTAGAGCGGTTTTACGTGTACATCTTCCCTCGGTAATATAAACGGAAAATCAGGAACATTTTTGGTAATTCTAATGAAAACACATTGATTTTTATCATTTGTATTGGAAACAACATTGTCATATGTCTTTTCTTGGATCTAAATAATACGAAACCTCGCTCTATGATTTGAAGTTAAAATCCTCAAATATGGTTAAATAGTGACTTTTTTCACCTTTTTCATGTAGTTTAATACTACTTAAATATATTCATTTTAACCAATATTTCGATTCTATTTCATGTAGAATCACGATATGTGATTTGGCCGTCAAATATCAGAATTTTGCAAAATATTGCATTTTAAGCAAGTTTTCTTGCATTTTGTTTCGTACGAAAAATCATCGAATTTAGCAATATTTTGACGTTTATCATCCCCTTTTCCTTTATGTGACTTAAACAAAATATCATCGAATTAGGCAATATTTTGCCGTTTTCCACGTTTTTGTGAATTTACAGTCTATGGGTATTAATTCATATATATACGATAAAAATGATGCAAACGCATAATTGATTAGATAATAACCTTAAATACTTCATTTTCAATCATCTATTTGTTTCTCGTTAAAATACTGAGTAAGATATTGAAAAGGGGAGAAGTTCTGTTTTTATTGCATATATCGACGTTTCAGCCGGAATAGAGCGATTTTCGTTTACATCTTCCATCGGTAATATAAACGGAAAATCAGTAACATTTTAGTTAATACTAATGAAAACACATTAATTTTTATCATTTGTATTGGAAACAACATTGTCATATGTCTTTTCTTGGATCTAAATAATACGAAACTTCGCTCTGTGATTTGAAGTTAAAATCCTCAAATATGGTTATATATTGACTTTTTTCACCTTTTTCATGTAGTTTGATATTACGTAAATATATTCATTTTTACCAATATTTCGATACTATTTCATGTAGTATCACGATATGTGATTTGGCCTTCAAATCTCAGAATTTCGCATAATATTGCATTTTAAGCAAGTTTTCTTGCATTTTGTTTCGTACGAAAAATCATCGAATTTAGCAATATTTTGACGTTTATCATCCCCTTTTCCTTTATGTGACTTAAACAAAATATCATCGAATTAGGCAATATTTTGCCGTTTTCCACGTTTTTGTGAATTTACAGTCTATGGGTATTAATTCATATATATATACGGTAAAAATGATGCAAACACATAATTGATTAGATAATAACCTTAAATACTTCATTTCCAATCATCTATTTGTTTCTCGTTAAAATACTGAGTAAGATATTGAAAAGGGGAGAAGTTCTGTTTTTATTGCATATATCGACGTTTCAGCCGGAATCGAGCGATTTTCGTGTACATCTTCCATCGGTAATATAAACGGAAAATCAGGAACATTTTAGTTAATTCTAATGATAACACATTGATTTTTATCATTTGTATTGGAAACAACATTGTCATATGTCTTTTCTTGGATCTAAATAATACGAAACCTCGCTCTGTGATTTGAAGTTAAAATCCTCAAATATGGTTAAATATTGACTTTTTTCACGTTTTTCATGTAGTTTGATATTACGTAAATATATTCATTTTAACCAATATTTCGATACTATTTCATGTAGTATCACGATATGTGATTTGGCCTTCAAATCTTAGAATTTCGCATAATATTGCATTTTAAGCAAGTTTTCTTGCATTTTGTTTCGTACGAAAAATCATCGAATTTAGCAATATTTTGACGTTTATCATCCCCTTTTCCTTTATGTGACTTGAACAAAATATCATCGAATTAGGCAATATTTTGCCGTTTTCCACGTTTTTGTGAATTTACAGTCTATGGGTATTAATTCATATATATACGATAAAAATTATGCAAACACATAATTGATTAGATAATAACCTTAAATACTTCATTTTCAATCATCTATTTGTTTCTCGTTAAAATACTGAGTAAGATATTGAAAAGGGGAGAAGTTCGGTTTTTATTGCATATATCGACTTTTCAGCCGGATTAGAGCGGTTTTACGTGTACATCTTCCCTCGGTAATATAAACGGAAAATCAGGAACATTTTAGTTAATTCTAATGATAACACATTGATTTTTATCATTTGTATTGGAAACAACATTGTCATATGTCTTTTCTTGGATCTAAATAATACGAAACCTCGCTCTATGATTTGAAGTTAAAATCCTCAAATATGGTTAAATAGTGACTTTTTCACGTTTTTCATGTAGTTTGATACTACGTAAATAAATTCATTTTAACCAATATTGCGATTCTATTTCATGTAGAATCACGATATGTGATTTGGCCGTCAAATATCAGAATTTTGCAAAATATTGCATTTTAAGCAAGTTTTCTTGCATTTTCTTTCGTACGAAAAATCATCGAATTTAGCAATATTTTGACGTTTATCATCCCCTTTTCCTTTATGTGACTTAAACAAAATATCATCGAATTAGGCAATATTTTGCAGTTTTCCACGTTTTTGTGAATTTACAGTCTATGGGTATTAATTCATATATATACGATAAAAATGATGCAAACGCATAATTGATTAGATAATAACCTTAAATACTTCATTTTCAATCATCTATTTGTTTCTAGTTAAAATACTGAGTAAGATATTGAAAAGGGGAGAAGTTCTGTTTTTATTGCATATATCGACGTTTCAGCCGGAATAGAGCGATTTTCGTGTACATCTTCCATCGGTAATATAAACGGAAAATCAGTAACATTTTAGTTAATACTAATGAAAACACATTGATTTTTATCATTTGTATTGGAAACAACATTGTCATATGTCTTTTCTTGGATCTAAATAATACGAAACCTCGCTCTGTGATTTGAAGTTAAAATCCTCAAATATGGTTATATATTGACTTTTTTCACGTTTTTCATGTAGTTTGATGTTACGTAAATATATTCATTTTTACCAATATTTCGATACTATTTCATGTAGTATCACGATATGTGATTTCGCCTTCAAATCTCAGAATTTCGCATAATATTGCATTTTAAGCAAGTTTTCTTGCATTTTGTTTCGTACGAAAAATCATCGAATTTAGCAATATTTTGACGTTTATCATTCCCTTTTCCTTTATGTGATTTAAACAAAATGTCATCGAATTAGGCAATATTTTGCCGTTTTTCCACGATTTTGTGAATTTTCAGTCTATAGGTATTAATTCATATATATACGATAAAAATTATGCAAACACATAATTGATTAGATAATAACCTTAAATACTTCATTTTCAATCATCTATTTGTTTCTCGTTAAAATACTGAGTAAAATATTGAAAAGGGGAGAAGTTCGGTTTTTATTGCATATATCGACGTTTCAGCGGGATTAGAGCGGTTTTACGTGTACATCTTCCCTCGGTAATATAAACGGAAAATCAGGAACATTTTTGGTAATTCTAATGAAAACACATTGATTTTTATCATTTGTATTGGAAACAACATTGTCATATGTCTTTTCTTGGATCTAAATAATACGAAACCTCGCTCTATGATTTGAAGTTAAAATCCTCAAATATGGTTAAATAGTGACTTTTTTCACCTTTTTCATGTAGTTTAATACTACTTAAATATATTCATTTTAACCAATATTTCGATTCTATTTCATGTAGAATCACGATATGTGATTTGGCCGTCAAATATCAGAATTTCGCAAAATATTGCATTTTAAGCAAGTTTTCTTGCATTTTGTTTCGTACGAAAAATCATCGAATTTAGCAATATTTTGACGTTTATCATCCCCTTTTCCTTCATGTGACTTAAACAAAATATCATCGAATTAGGCAATATTTTGCCGTTTTCCACGTTTATGTGAATTTACAGTCTATGGGTATTAATTCATATATATACGATAAAAATGATGCAAACGCATAATTGATTTGATAATAACCTTAAATACTTCATTTTCAATCATCTATTTGTTTCTCGTTAAAATACTGAGTAAGATATTGAAAAGGGGAGAAGTTCTGTTTTTATTGCATATATCGACGTTTCAGCCGGAATAGAGCGATTTTCGTTTACATCTTCCATCGGTAATATAAACGGAAAATCAGTAACATTTTAGTTAATACTAATGAAAACACATTGATTTTTATCATTTGTATTGGAAACAACATTGTCATATGTCTTTTCTTTGATCTAAATAATACGAAACCTCGCTCTGTGATTTGAAGTTAAAATCCTCAAATATGGTTATATATTGACTTTTTTCACGTTTTTCATGTAGTTTGATATTACGTAAATATATTCATTTTTACCAATATTTCGATACTATTTCATGTAGTATCACGATATGTGATTTATCCTTCAAATCTCAGAATTTCGCATAATATTGCATTTTAAGCAAGTTTTCTTGCATTTTGTTTCGTACGAAAAATCATCGAATTTAGCAATATTTTGACGTTTATCATCCCCTTTTCCTTTATGTAATTTAAACAAAATATCATCGAATTAGGCAATATTTTGCCGTTTTTCCACGTTTTTGTGAATTTTCAGTCTATGGGTATTAATTCATATATATACGATAAAAATTATGCAAACACATAATTGATTAGATAATAACCTTAAATACTTCATTTTCAATCATCTATTTGTTTCTCGTTAAAGTACTGAGTAAGATATTGAAAAGGGGGGAAGTTCTGTTTTTATTGCATATATCGACGTTTCAGCCGGAATAGAGCGATTTTCGTGTACATCTTCCATCGGTAATATAAACGGAAAATCAGTAACATTTTAGTTAATACTAATGAAAACACATTGATTTTTATCATTTGTATTGGAAACAACATTGTCATATGTCTTTTCTTGGATCTAAATAATACGAAACCTCGCTCTGTGATTTGAAGTTAAAATCCTCAAATATGGTTATATATTGACTTTTTTCAACTTTTTCATGTAGTTTGATATTACGTAAATATATTCATTTTTACCAATATTTCGATACTATTTCATGTAGTATCACGATATGTGATTTGGCCTTCAAATCTCAGAATTTCGCATAATATTGCATTTTAAGCAAGTTTTCTTGCATTTTGTTTCGTACGAAAAATCATCGAATTTAGCAATATTTTGACGTTTATCATCCCCTTTTCCTTTATGTGACTTAAACAAAATATCATCGAATTAGGCAATATTTTGCCGTTTTCCACGTTTTTGTGAATTTACAGTCTATGGGTATTAATTCATATATATACGGTAAAAATGATGCAAACACATAATTGATTAGATAATAACCTTAAATACTTCATTTTCAATCATCTATTTGTTTCTCGTTAAAATACTGAGTAAGATATTGAAAAGGGGAGAAGTTCTGTTTTTATTGCATATATCGACGTTTCAGCCGGAATCGAGCGATTTTCGTGTACATCTTCCATCGGTAATATAAACGGAAAATCAGGAACATTTTAGTTAATTCTAATGATAACACATTGATTTTTATCATTTGTATTGGAAACAACATTGTCATATGTCTTTTCTTGGATCTAAATAATACGAAACCTCGCTCTGTGATTTGAAGTTAAAATCCTCAAATATGGTTAAATATTGACTTTTTTCACGTTTTTCATGTAGTTTGATATTACGTAAATATATTCATTTTTACCAATATTTCGATACTATTTCATGTAGTATCACGATATGTATTCTAATGATAACACATTGATTTTTATCATTTGTATTGGAAACAACATTGTCATATGTCTTTTCTTGGATCTAAATAATACGAAACCTCGCTCTATGATTTGAAGTTAAAATCCTCAAATATGGTTAAATAGTGATTTTTTCACGTTTTTCATGTAGTTTGATACTACGTAAATATATTCATTTTAACCAATATTGCGATTCTATTTCATGTAGAATCACGATATGTGATTTGGCCGTCAAATATCAGAATTTTGCAAAATATTGCATTTTAAGCAAGTTTTCTTGCATTTTCTTTCGTACGAAAAATCATCGAATTTAGCAATATTTTGACGTTTATCATCCCCTTTTCCTTTATGTGACTTAAACAAAATATCATCGAATTAGGCAATATTTTGCCGTTTTCCACGTTTTTGTGAATTTACAGTCTATGGGTATTAATTCATATATATACGATAAAAATGATGCAAACGCATAATTGATTTGATAATAACCTTAAATACTTCATTTTCAATCATCTATTTGTTTCTCGTTAAAGTACTGAGTAAGATATTGAAAAGGGGGGAAGTTCTGTTTTTATTGCATATATCGACGTTTCAGCCGGAATAGAGCGATTTTCGTGTACATCTTCCATCGGTAATATAAACGGAAAATCAGTAACATTTTAGTTAATACTAATGAAAACACATTGATTTTTATCATTTGTATTGGAAACAACATTGTCATATGTCTTTTCTTGGATCTAAATAATACGAAACCTCGCTCTGTGATTTGAAGTTAAAATCCTCAAATATGGTTATATATTGACTTTTTTCACCTTTTTCATGTAGTTTGATATTACGTAAATATATTCATTTTTACCAATATTTCGATACTATTTCATGTAGTATCACGATATGTGATTTGGCCTTCAAATCTCAGAATTTCGCATAATATTGCATTTTAAGCAAGTTTTCTTGCATTTTGTTTCGTACGAAAAATCATCGAATTTAGCAATATTTTGACGTTTATCATCCCCTTTTCCTTTATGTGACTTGAACAAAATATCATCGAATTAGGCAATATTTTGCCGTTTTCCACGTTTTTGTGAATTTACAGTCTATGGGTATTAATTCATATATATACGATAAAAATTATGCAAACACATAATTGATTAGATAATAACCTTAAATACTTCATTTTCAATCATCTATTTGTTTCTCGTTAAAATACTGAGTAAGATATTGAAAAGGGGAGAAGTTCGGTTTTTATTGCATATATCGACGTTTCAGCCGGAATAGAGCGGTTTTACGTGTACATCTTCCCTCGGTAATATAAACGGAAAATCAGGAACATTTTAGTTAATTCTAATGATAACACATTGATTTTTATCATTTGTATTGGAAACAACATTGTCATATGTCTTTTCTTGGATCTAAATAATACGAAACCTCGCTCTATGATTTGAAGTTAAAATCCTCAAATATGGTTAAATAGTGACTTTTTTCACGTTTTTCATGTAGTTTGATACTACGTAAATATATTCATTTTAACCAATATTTCGATTCTATTTCATGTAGTATCACGATATGTGATTTGGCCGTCAAATATCAGAATTTTGCAAAATATTGCATTTTAAGCAAGTTTTCTTGCATTTTCTTTCGTACGAAAAATCATCGAATTTAGCAATATTTTGACGTTTATCATCCCCTTTTCCTTTATGTAACTTAAACAAAATGTCATCGAATTAGGCAATATTTTGCCGTTTTCCACGTTTTTGTGAATTTACAGTCTATGGGTATTAATTCATATATATACGATAAAAATTATGCAAACACATAATTGATTAGATAATAACCTTAAATACTTCATTTTCAATCATCTATTTGTTTCTCGTTAAAATACTGAGTAAGATATTGAAAAGGGGAGAAGTTCGGTTTTTATTGCATATATCGACTTTTCAGCCGGATTAGAGCGGTTTTACGTGTACATCTTCCCTCGGTAATATAAACGGAAAATCAGGAACATTTTAGTTAATTCTAATGATAACACATTGATTTTTATCATTTGTATTGGAAACAACATTGTCATATGTCTTTTCTTGGATCTAAATAATACGAAACCTCGCTCTATGATTTGAAGTTAAAATCCTCAAATATGGTTAAATAGTGACTTTTTCACGTTTTTCATGTAGTTTGATATTACGTAAATATATTCATTTTAACCAATATTGCGATTCTATTTCATGTAGAATCACGATATGTGATTTGGCCGTCAAATATCAGAATTTTGCAAAATATTGCATTTTAAGCAAGTTTTCTTGCATTTTGTTTCGTACGAAAAATCATCGAATTTAGCAATATTTTGACGTTTATCATCCCCTTTTCCTTTATGTGACTTGAACAAAATATCATCGAATTAGGCAATATTTTGCCGTTTTCCACGTTTTTGTGAATTTACAGTCTATGGGTATTAATTCATATATATACGATAAAAATTATGCAAACACATAATTGATTAGATAATAACCTTAAATACTTCATTTTCAATCATCTATTTGTTTCTCGTTAAAATACTGAGTAAGATATTGAAAAGGGGAGAAGTTCGGTTTTTATTGCATATATCGACTTTTCAGCCGGATTAGAGCGGTTTTACGTGTACATCTTCCCTCGGTAATATAAACGGAAAATCAGGAACATTTTAGTTAATTCTAATGATAACACATTGATTTTTATCATTTGTATTGGAAACAACATTGTCATATGTCTTTTCTTGGATCTAAATAATACGAAACCTCGCTCTATGATTTGAAGTTAAAATCCTCAAATATGGTTAAATAGTGACTTTTTCACGTTTCTCATGTAGTTTGATACTACGTAAATATATTCATTTTAACCAATATTGCGATTCTATTTCATGTAGAATCACGATATGTGATTTGGCCGTCAAATATCAGAATTTTGCAAAATATTGCATTTTAAGCAAGTTTTCTTGCATTTTCTTTCGTACGAAAAATCATCGAATTTAGCAATATTTTGACGTTTATCATCCCCTTTTCCTTTATGTGACTTAAACAAAATATCATCGAATTAGGCAATATTTTGCCGTTTTCCACGTTTTTGTGAATTTACAGTCTATGGGTATTAATTCATATATATACGATAAAAATGATGCAAACGCATAATTGATTAGATAATAACCTTAAATACTTCATTTTCAATCATCTATTTGTTTCTCGTTAAAATACTGAGTAAGATATTGAAAAGGGGAGAAGTTCTGTTTTTATTGCATATATCGACGTTTCAGCCGGAATAGAGCGATTTTCGTGTACATCTTCCATCGGTAATATAAACGGAAAATCAGTAACATTTTAGTTAATACTAATGAAAACACATTGATTTTTATCATTTGTATTGGAAACAACATTGTCATATGTCTTTTCTTGGATCTAAATAATACGAAACCTCGCTCTGTGATTTGAAGTTAAAATCCTCAAATATGGTTATATATTGACTTTTTTCACGTTTTTCATGTAGTTTGATATTACGTAAATATATTCATTTTTACCAATATTTCGATACTATTTCATGTAGTATCACGATATGTGATTTCGCCTTCAAATCTCAGAATTTCGCATAATATTGCATTTTAAGCAAGTTTTCTTGCATTTTGTTTCGTACGAAAAATCATCGAATTTAGCAATATTTTGACGTTTATCATTCCCTTTTCCTTTATGTGATTTAAACAAAATGTCATCGAATTAGGCAATATTTTGCCGTTTTCCACGTTTTTGTGAATTTACAGTCTACGGGTATTAATTCATATATATACGATAAAAATTATGCAAACACATAATTGATTAGATAATAACCTTAAATACTTCATTTTCAATCATCTATTTGTTTCTCGTTAAAATACTGAGTAAAATATTGAAAAGGGGAGAAGTTCGGTTTTTATTGCATATATCGACGTTTCAGCCGGATTAGAGCGGTTTTACGTGTACATCTTCCCTCGGTAATATAAACGGAAAATCCGGAACATTTTTGGTAATTCTAATGAAAACACATTGATTTTTATCATTTGTATTGGAAACAACATTGTCATATGTCTTTTCTTGGATCTAAATAATACGAAACCTCGCTCTATGATTTGAAGTTAAAATCCTCAAATATGGTTAAATAGTGACTTTTTTCACCTTTTTCATGTAGTTTAATACTACTTAAATATATTCATTTTAACCAATATTTCGATTGAAATATTGCTTAAAATGCAATATTATGCGAAATTCTAAGATTTGAAATATTGCTTAAAAATGTATATATATATATGCTTATTGCCGAAAACGGCAATATTTTGCCGTTTTCCACGTTTTTGTGAATTTACAGTCTATGGGTATTAATTCATATATATACGATAAAAATTATGCAAACACATAATTGATTAGATAATAACCTTAAATACTTCATTTTCAATCATCTATTTGTTTCTCGTTAAAATACTGAGTAAGATATTGAAAAGGGGAGAAGTTCTGTTTTTATTGCATATATCGACGTTTCAGCCGGAATAGAGCGATTTTCGTGTACATCTTCCATCGGTAATATAAACGGAAAATCAGTAACATTTTAGTTAATACTAATGAAAACACATTGATTTTTATCATTTGTATTGGAAACAACATTGTCATATGTCTTTTCTTGGATCTAAATAATACGAAACCTCGCTCTGTGATTTGAAGTTAAAATCCTCAAATATGGTTATATATTGACTTTTTTCACGTTTTTCATGTAGTTTGATATTACGTAAATATATTCATTTTTACCAATATTTCGATACTATTTCATGTAGTATCACGATATGTGATTTGGCCTTCAAATCTTAGAATTTCGCATAATATTGCATTTTAAGCAAGTTTTCTTGCATTTTGTTTCGTACGAAAAATCATCAAATTTAGCAATGTTTTGACGTTTATCATCCCCTTTTCCTTTATGTGACTTGAACAAAATATCATCGAATTAGGCAATATTTTGCCGTTTTCCACGTTTTTGTGAATTTACAGTCTACGGGTATTAATTCATATATATACGATAAAAATTATGCAAACACATAATTGATTAGATAATAACCTTAAATACTTCATTTTCAATCATCTATTTGTTTCTCGTTAAAATACTGAGTAAAATATTGAAAAGGGGAGAAGTTCGGTTTTTATTGCATATATCGACGTTTCAGCCGGATTAGAGCGGTTTTACGTGTACATCTTCCCTCGGTAATATAAACGGAAAATCCGGAACATTTTTGGTAATTCTAATGAAAACACATTGATTTTTATCATTTGTATTGGAAACAACATTGTCATATGTCTTTTCTTGGATCTAAATAATACGAAACCTCGCTCTATGATTTGAAGTTAAAATCCTCAAATATGGTTAAATAGTGACTTTTTTCACCTTTTTCATGTAGTTTAATACTACTTAAATATATTCATTTTAACCAATATTTCGATTGAAATATTGCTTAAAATGCAATATTATGCGAAATTCTAAGATTTGAAATATTGCTTAAAAATGTATATATATATATGCTTATTGCCGAAAACGGCAATATTTTGCCGTTTTCCACGTTTTTGTGAATTTACAGTCTATGGGTATTAATTCATATATATACGATAAAAATTATGCAAACACATAATTGATTAGATAATAACCTTAAATACTTCATTTTCAATCATCTATTTGTTTCTCGTTAAAATACTGAGTAATATATTGAAAAGGGGAGAAGTTCTGTTTTTATTGCATATATCGACGTTTCAGCCGGAATAGAGCGATTTTCGTGTACATCTTCCATCGGTAATATAAACGGAAAATCAGTAACATTTTAGTTAATACTAATGAAAACACATTGATTTTTATCATTTGTATTGGAAACAACATTGTCATATGTCTTTTCTTGGATCTAAATAATACGAAACCTCGCTCTGTGATTTGAAGTTAAAATCCTCAAATATGGTTATATATTGACTTTTTTCACGTTTTTCATGTAGTTTGATATTACGTAAATATATTCATTTTTACCAATATTTCGATACTATTTCATGTAGTATCACGATATGTGATTTGGCCTTCAAATCTCAGAATTTCGCATAATATTGCATTTTAAGCAAGTTTTCTTGCATTTTGTTTCGTACGAAAAATCATCGAATTTAGCAATATTTTGACGTTTATCATCCCCTTTTCCTTTATGTGATTTAAACAAAATGTCATCGAATTAGGCAATATTTTGCCGTTTTTCCACGTTTTTGTGAATTTTCAGTCTATGGGTATTAATTCATATATATACGATAAAAATTATGCAAAAACATAATTGATTAGATAATAACCTTAAATACTTCATTTTCAATCATCTATTTGTTTCTCGTTAAAATACTGAGTAAAATATTGAAAAGGGGAGAAGTTCGGTTTTTATTGCATATATCGACGTTTCAGCCGGATTAGAGCGGTTTTACGTGTACATCTTCCCTCGGTAATATAAACGGAAAATCAGGAACATTTTTGGTAATTCTAATGAAAACACATTGATTTTTATCATTTGTATTGGAAACAACATTGTCATATGTCTTTTCTTGGATCTAAATAATACGAAACCTCGCTCTATGATTTGAAGTTAAAATCCTCAAATATGGTTAAATAGTGACTTTTTTCACATTTTTCATGTAGTTTAATACTACTTATATATATTCATTTTAACCAATATTTCGATTCTATTTCATGTAGAATCACGATATGTGATTTGGCCGTCATATATCAGAATTTCGCGAAATATTGCATTTTAAGCAAGTTTTCTTGCATTTTGTTTCGTACGAAAAATCATCGAATTTAGCAATATTTTGACGTTTATCATCCCCTTTTCCTTTATGTGACTTAAACAAAATATCATCGAATTAGGCAATATTTTGCCGTTTTCCACGTTTTTGTTAATTTACAGTCTATGGGTATTAATTCATATATATACGATAACAATGATGCAAACACATAATTGATTAGATAATAACCTTAAATACTTCATTTTCAATCATCTTTTTGTTTCTCGTTAAAATACTGAGTAAGATATTGAAAAGGGGAGAAGTTCTGTTTTTATTGCATATATCGACGTTTCAGCCGGAATAGAGCGATTTTCGTGTACATCTTCCATCGGTAATATAAACGGAAAATCAGTAACATTTTAGTTAATACTAATGAAAACACATTGATTTTTATCATTTGTATTGGAAACAACATTGTCATATGTCTTCTCTTGGATCTAAATAATACGAAACCTCGCTCTGTGATTTGAAGTTAAAATCCTCAAATATGGTTAAATATTGACTTTTTTCACGTTTTTCATGTAGTTTGATATTACGTAAATATATTCATTTTTACCAATATTTCGATACTATTTCATGTAGTATCACGATATGTGATTTGGCCTTCAAATCTTAGAATTTCGCATAATATTGCATTTTAAGCAAGTTTTCTTGCATTTTGTTTCGTACGAAAAATCATCGAATTTAGCAATATTTTGAAGTTTATCATCCCCTTTTCCCCATGTGACTTGAACAAAATATCATCGAATTAGGCAATATTTTGCCGTTTTCCACGTTTTTGTGAATTTACAGTCTATGGGTATTAATTCATATATATACGATAAAAATTATGCAAACACATAATTGATTAGATAATAACCTTAAATACTTCATTTTCAATCATCTATTTGTTTCTCGTTAAAATACTGAGAAAGATATTGAAAAGGGGAAGAAGTTCGGTTTTTATTGCATATATCGACTTTTCAGCCGGATTAGAGCGGTTTTACGTGTACATCTTCCCTCGGTAATATAAACGGAAAATCAGGAACATTTTAGTTAATTCTAATGATAACACATTGATTTTTATCATTTGTATTGGAAACAACATTGTCATATGTCTTTTCTTGGATCTAAATAATACGAAACCTCGCTCTATGATTTGAAGTTAAAATCCTCAAATATGGTTAAATAGTGACTTTTTCACGTTTTTCATGTAGTTTGATACTACGTAAATATATTCATTTTAACCAATATTTCGATTCTATTTCATGTAGAATCACGATATGTGATTTGGCCGTCAAATATCAGAATTTCGCAAAATATTGCATTTTAAGCAAGTTTTCTTGCATTTTGTTTCGTACGAAAAATCATCGAATTTAGCAATATTTTGACGTTTATCATCCCCTTTTCTTTTATGTGACTTAAACAAAATATCATCGAATTAGGCAATATTTTGCCGTTTTCCACGTTTTTGTGAATTTACAGTCTATGGGTATTAATTCATATATATACAATAAAAATGATGCAAACACATAATTGATTAGATAATAACCTTAAATACTTCATTTTCAATCATCTATTTGTTTCTCGTTAAAATACTGAGTAAGATATTGAAAAGGGGAGAAGTTCTGTTTTTATTGCATATATCGACGTTTCAGCCGGAATAGAGCGATTTTCGTGTACATCTTCCATCGGTAATATAAACGGAAAATCAGTAACATTTTAGTTAATACTAATGAAAACACATTGATTTTTATCATTTGTATTGGAAACAACATTGTCATATGTCTTTTCTTGGATCTAAATAATACGAAACCTCGCTCTGTGATTTGAAGTTAAAATCCTCAAATATGGTTATATATTGACTTTTTTCACGTTTTTCATGTAGTTTGATATTACGTAAATATATTCATTTTTACCAATATTTCGATACTATTTCATGTAGTATCACGATATGTGATTTGGCCTTCAAATCTCAGAATTTCGCATAATATTGCATTTTAAGCAAGTTTTCTTGCATTTTGTTTCGTACGAAAAATCATCAAATTTAGCAATATTTTGATGTTTATCATCCCCTTTTCCTTTATGTGATTTAAACAAAATATCATCGAATTAGGCAATATTTTGCCGTTTTTCCACGTTTTTGTGAATTTTCAGTCTATGGGTATTAATTCATATATATACGATAAAAATTATGCAAACACATAATTGATTAGATAATAACCTTAAATACTTCATTTTCAATCATCTATTTGTTTCTCGTTAAAATACTGAGTAAAATATTGAAAAGGGGAGAAGTTCGGTTTTTATTGCATATATCGACGTTTCAGCCGGATTAGAGCGGTTTTACGTGTACAACTTCCCTCGGTAATATAAACGGAAAATCAGGAACATTTTTGGTAATTCTAATGAAAACACATTGATTTTTATCATTTGTATTGGAAACAACATTGTCATATGTCTTTTCTTGGATCTAAATAATACGAAACCTCGCTCTATGATTTGAAGTTAAAATCCTCAAATATGGTTAAATAGTGACTTTTTTCACCTTTTTCATGTAGTTTAATACTACTTAAGTATATTCATTTTAACCAATATTTCGATTCTATTTCATGTAGTATCACGATATGTGATTTGGCCTTCAAATCTCAGAATTTCGCATAATATTGCATTTTAAGCAAGTTTTCTTGCATTTTGTTTCGTACGAAAAATCATCGAATTTAGCAATATTTTGACGTTTATCATCCCCTATTCCTTTATGTGATTTAAACAAAATGTCATCGAATTAGGCAATATTTTGCCGTTTTTCCACGTTTTTGTGAATTTTCAGTCTATGGGTATTAATTCATATATATACGATAAAAATTATGCAAACACATAATTGATTAGATAATAACCTTAAATACTTCATTTTCAATCATCTATTTGTTTCTCGTTAAAATACTGAGTAAAATATTGAAAAGGGGAGAAGTTCGGTTTTTATTGCATATATCGACGTTTCAGCCGGATTAGAGCGGTTTTACGTGTACATCTTCCCTCGGTAATATAAACGGAAAATCAGGAACATTTTTGGTAATTCTAATGAAAACACATTGATTTTTATCATTTGTATTGGAAACAACATTGTCATATGTCTTTTCTTGGATCTAAATAATACGAAACCTCGCTCTATGATTTGAAGTTAAAATCCTCAAATATGGTTAAATAGTGACTTTTTTCACATTTTTCATGTAGTTTAATACTACTTATATATATTCATTTTAACCAATATTTCGATTCTATTTCATGTAGAATCACGATATGTGATTTGGCCGTCATATATCAGAATTTCGCAAAATATTGCATTTTAAGCAAGTTTTCTTGCATTTTGTTTCGTACGAAAAATCATCGAATTTAGCAATATTTTGACGTTTATCATCCCCTTTTCCTTTATGTGACTTAAACAAAATATCATCGAATTAGGCAATATTTTGCCGTTTTCCACGTTTTTGTGAATTTACAGTCTATGGGTATTAATTCATATATATACGATAAAAATTATGCAAACACATAATTGATTAGATAATAACCTTAAATACTTCATTTTCAATCATCTATTTGTTTCTCGTTAAAATACTGAGTAAGATATTGAAAAGGGGGAGAAGTTCGGTTTTTATTGCATATATCGACTTTTCAGCCGGATTAGAGCGGTTTTACGTGTACATCTTCCCTCGGTAATATAAACGGAAAATCAGGAACATTTTAGTTAATTCTAATGATAACACATTGATTTTTATCATTTGTATTGGAAACAACATTGTCATATGTCTTTTCTTGGATCTAAATAATACGAAACCTCGCTCTATGATTTGAAGTTAAAATCCTCAAATATGGTTATATATTGACTTTTCTCACGTTTTTCATGTAGTTTGATATTACGTAAATATATTTATTTTTACCAATATTTCGATACTATTTCATGTAGTATCACGATATGTGATTTGGCCTTCAAATCTCAGAATTTCGCATAATAATGCATTTTAAGCAAGTTTTCTTGCATTTTGTTTCGTACGAAAAATCATCGAATTTAGCAATATTTTGACGTTTATCATCCCCTTTTCCTTTATGTGACTTGAACAAAATATCATCGAATTAGGCAATATTTTGCCGTTTTCCACGTTTTTGTGAATTTACAGTCTATGGGTATTAATTCATATATATACGATAAAAATTATGCAAACACATAATTGATTAGATAATAACCTTAAATACTTCATTTTCAATCATCTATTTGTTTCTCGTTAAAATACTGAGTAAGATATTGAAAAGGGGAGAAGTTCGGTTTTTATTGCGTATATCGACTTTTCAGCCGGATTAGAGCGGTTTTACGTGTACATCTTCCCTCGGTAATATAAACGGAAAATCAGGAACATTTTAGTTAATTCTAATGATAACACATTGATTTTTATCATTTGTAATGGAAACAACATTGTCATATGTCTTTTCTTGGATCTAAATAATACGAAACCTCGCTCTATGATTTGAAGTTAAAATCCTCAAATATGGTTAAATAGTGACTTTTTTCACCTTTTTCATGTAGTTTAATACTACTTAAATATATTCATTTTAACCAATATTTCGATTCTATTTCATGTAGAATCACGATATGTGATTTGGCCGTCATATATCAGAATTTCGCAAAATATTGCATTTTAAGCAAGTTTTCTTGCATTTTGTTTCGTACGAAAAATCATCGAATTTAGCAATATTTTGACGTTTATCATCCCCTTTTCCTTTATGTGACTTAAACAAAATATCATCGAATTAGGCAATATTTTGCCGTTTTCCACGTTTTTGTGAATTTACAGTCTATGGGTATTAATTCATATATATACGATAAAAATGATGCAAACACATAATTGATTAGATAATAACCTTAAATACTTCATTTTCAATCATCTATTTGTTTCTCGTTAAAATACTGAGTAAGATATTGAAAAGGGGAGAAGTTCTGTTTTTATTGCATATATCGACGTTTCAGTCGGAATAGAGCGATTTTCGTGTACATCTTCCATCGGTAATATAAACGGAAAATCAGTAACATTTTAGTTAATACTAATGAAAACACATTGATTTTTATCATTTGTATTGGAAACAACATTGTCATATGTCTTTTCTTGGATCTAAATAATACGGAACCTCGCTCTGTGATTTGAAGTTAAAATCCTCAAATATGGTTATATATTGACTTTTTTCACGTTTTTCATGTAGTTTGATATTACGTAAATATATTCATTTTTACCAATATTTCGATACTATTTCATGTAGTATCATGATATGTGATTTGGCCTTCAAATCTTAGAATTTCGCATAATATTGCATTTTAAGCAAGTTTTCTTGCATTTTGTTTCCTACGAAAAATCATCGAATTTAGCAATATTTTGACGTTTATCATCCTCTTTTCCTTTATGTGATTTAAACAAAATATCATCGAATTAGGCAATATTTTGCCGTTTTTCCACGTTTTTGTGAATTTTCAGTCTATGGGTTTTAATTCATATATATACGATAAAAATTATGCAAACACATAATTGATTAGATAATAACCTTAAATACTTCATTTTCAATCATCTATTTGTTTCTCGTTAAAATACCGAGTAAAATATTGAAAAGGGGAGAAGTTCGGTTTTTATTGCATATATCGACGTTTCAGCCGGATTAGAGCGGTTTTACGTGTACATCTTCCCTTGGTAATATAAACGGAAAATCAGGAACATTTTTGGTAATTCTAATGAAAACACATTGATTTTTATAATTTGTATTGGAAACAACATTGTCATATGTCTTTTCTTGGATCTAAATAATACGAAACCTCGCTCTATGATTTGAAGTTAAAATCCTCAAATATGGTTAAATAGTGACTTTTTTCACCTTTTTCATGTAGTTTAATACTACTTAAATATATTCATTTTAACCAATATTTCGATTCTATTTCATGTAGAATCACGATATGTGATTTGGCAGTCATATATCAGAATTTCGCAAAATATTGCATTTTAAGCAAGTTTTCTTGCATTTTGTTTCGTACGAAAAATCATCGAATTTAGCAATATTTTGACGTTTATCATCCCCTTTTCCTTTATGTGACTTAAACAAAATATCATCGAATTAGGCAATATTTTGCCGTTTTCCACGTTTTTGTGAATTTACAGTCTATGGGTAAACTACTTAAATATATTCATTTTAACCAATATTTCGATTCTATTTCATGTAGAATCACGATATGTGATTTGGCAGTCATATATCAGAATTTCGCAAAATATTGCATTTTAAGCAAGTTTTCTTGCATTTTGTTTCGTACGAAAAATCATCGAATTTAGCAATATTTTGACGTTTATCATCCCCTTTTCCTTTATGTGACTTAAACAAAATATCATCGAATTAGGCAATATTTTGCCGTTTTCCACGTTTTTGTGAATTTACAGTCTATGGGTATCTATGGGTATTCATATATATACGATAAAAATGATGCAAACACATAATTGATTAGATAATAACCTTAAATACTTCATTTTCAATCATCTATTTGTTTCTCGTTAAAATACTGAGTAAGATATTGAAAAGGGGAGAAGTTCTGTTTTTATTGCATATATCGACGTTTCAGCCGGATTAGTGCGGTTTTACGTGTACATCTTCCCTCGGTGATATAAACGGAAAATCAGGAACATTTTAGTTAATACTAATGAAAACACATTGATTTTTATCATTTGTATTGGAAACAACATTGTCATATGTCTTTTCTTGGATCTAAATAATACGAAACCTCGCTCTGTGATTTGAAGTTAAAATCCTCAAATATGGTTATATATTGACTTTTTTCACGTTTTTCATGTAGTTTGATATTACGTAAATATATTCATTTTTACCAATATTTCGATACTATTTCATGTAGTATAACGATATGTGATTTGGCCTTCAAATCTCAGAATTTCGCATAATATTGCATTTTAAGCAAGTTTTCTTGCATTTTGTTTCGTACGAAAAATCATCGAATTTAGCAATATTTTGACGTTTATCATCCCCTTTTCCTTTATGTGATTTAAACAAAATATCATCGAATTAGGCAATATTTTGCCGTTTTTCCACGTTTTTGTGAATTTACAGTCTATGGGTATTAATTCATATATATACGATAAAAATTATGCAAACACAATTCATTAGATAATAACCTTAAATACTTCATTTTCAATCATCTGTTTGTTTCTCGTTAAAATACTGAGTAAAATATTGAAAAGGGGAGAAGTTCGGTTTTTATTGCATATATCGACGTTTCAGCCGGATTAGAGCGGTTTTACGTGTACATCTTCCCTCGGTAATATAAACGGAAAATCAGGAACATTTTTGGTAATTCTAATGAAAACACATTGATTTTTATCATTTGTATTGGAAACAACATTGTCATATGTCTTTTCTTGGATCTAAATAATACGAAACCTCGCTCTATGATTTGAAGTTAAAATCCTCAAATATGGTTAAATAGTTACTTTTTTCACCTTTTTCATGTAGTTTAATACTACGTAAATATATTCATTTTAACCAATATTTCGATTCTATTTCATGTAGAATCACGATATGTGATTTGGCCGTCATATATCAGAATTTCGCAAAATATTGCATTTTAAGCAAGTTTTCTTGCATTTTGTTTCGTACGAAAAATCATCGAATTTAGCAATATTTTGACGTTTATCATCCCCTTTTCCTTTATGTGACTTAAACAAAATATCATCGAATTAGGCAATATTTTGCCGTTTTCCACGTTTTTGTGAATTTACAGTCAATGGGTATTAATTCATATATATACGATAAAAATGATGCAAACACATAATTGATTAGATAATAACCTTAAATACTTCATTTTCAATCATCTATTTGTTTCTCGTTAAAATACTGAGTAAGATATTGAAGAGGGGAGAAGTTCTGTTTTTACTGCATATTTCGACGTTTCAGCCGGAATCGAGCGATTTTCGTGTACATCTTCCATCGGTAATATAAACGGAAAATCAGGAACATTTTAGTTAATTCTAATGATAACACATTGATTTTTATCATTTGTATTGGAAAAAACATTGTCATATGTCTTTTCTTGGATCTAAATAATACGAAACCTCGCTCTGTGATTTGAAGTTAAAATCCTCAAATATGGTTAAATATTGACTTTTTTCACGTTTTTCATGTAGTTTGATATTACGTAAATATATTCATTTTTACCAATATTTCGATACTATTTCATGTAGTATCACGATATGTGATTTGGCCTTCAAATCTTAGAATTTCGCATAATATTGCATTTTAAGCAATTTTCTTGCATTTTGTTTCATACGAAAAATCATCAAATTTAGCAATGTTTTGACGTTTATCATCCCCTTTTCCTTTATGTGACTTAAACAAAATATCATCGAATTAGGCAATATTTTGCCGTTTTCCACGTTTTTGTGAATTTACAGTCTATGGGTATTAATTCATATATATACGATAAAAATTATGCAAACACATAATTGATTAGATAATAACCTTAAATACTTCATTTTCAATCATCTATTTGTTTCTCGTTAAAATACTGAGTAAGATATTGAAAAGGGGAGAAGTTCTGTTTTTATTGCATATATCGACGTTTCAGCCGGAATAGAGCGATTTTCGTGTACATCTTCCATCGGTAATATAAACGGAAAATCAGTAACATTTTAGTTAATACTAATGAAAACACATTGATTTTTATCATTTGTATTGGAAACAACATTGTCATATGTCTTTTCTTGGATCTAAATAATACGAAACCTCGCTCTGTGATTTGAAGTTAAAATCCTCAAATATGGTTAAATATTGACTTTTTTCACGTTTTTCATGTAGTTTGATATTACGTAAATATATTCATTTTTACCAATATTTCGATACTATTTCATGTAGTATCACGATATGTGATTTGGCTTTCAAATCTTAGAATTTCGCATAATATTGCATTTTAAGCAAGTTTTCTTGCATTTTGTTTCGTACGAAAAATCATCGAATTTAGCAATATTTTGACGTTTATCATCCCCTTTTCCTTTATGTGACTTGAACAAAATATCATCGAATTAGGCAATATTTTGCCGTTTTCCACGTTTTTGTGAATTTACAGTCTATGGGTATTAATTCATATATATACGATAAAAATTATGCAAACACATAATTGATTAGATAATAACCTTAAATACTTCATTTTCAATCATCTATTTGTTTCTCGTTAAAATACTGAGTAAGATATTGAAAAGGGGAAGAAGTTCGGTTTTTATTGCATATATCGACTTTTCAGCCGGATTAGAGCGGTTTTACGTGTACATCTTCCATCGGTAATATAAACGGAAAATCAGTAACATTTTAGTTAATACTAATGAAAACACATTGATTTTTATCATTTGTATTGGAAACAACATTGTCATATGTCTTTTCTTGGATCTAAATAATACGGAACCTCGCTGTGATTTGAAGTTAAAATCCTCAAATATGGTTATATATTGACTTTTTTCACGTTTTTCATGTAGTTTGATATTACGTAAATATATTCATTTTTACCAATATTTCGATACTATTTCATGTAGTATCACGATATGTGATTTGGCCTTCAAATCTTAGAATTTCGCATAATATTGCATTTTAAGCAAGTTTTCTTGCGTTTTGTTTCCTACGAAAAATCATCGAATTTAGCAATATTTTGACGTTTATCATCCTCTTTTCCTTTATGTGATTTAAACAAAATATCATCGAATTAGGCAATATTTTGCCGTTTTTCCACGTTTTTGTGAATTTTCAGTCTATGGGTTTTAATTCATATATATACGATAAAAATTATGCAAACACATAATTGATTAGATAATAACCTTAAATACTTCATTTTCAATCATCTATTTGTTTCTCGTTAAAATACCGAGTAAAATATTGAAAAGGGGAGAAGTTCGGTTTTTATTGCATATATCGACGTTTCAGCCGGATTAGAGCGGTTTTACGTGTACATCTTCCCTTGGTAATATAAACGGAAAATCAGGAACATTTTTGGTAATTCTAATGAAAACACATTGATTTTTATAATTTGTATTGGAAACAACATTGTCATATGTCTTTTCTTGGATCTAAATAATACGAAACCTCGCTCTATGATTTGAAGTTAAAATCCTCAAATATGGTTAAATAGTGACTTTTTTCACCTTTTTCATGTAGTTTAATACTACTTAAATATATTCATTTTAACCAATATTTCGATTCTATTTCATGTAGAATCACGATATGTGATTTGGCAGTCATATATCAGAATTTCGCAAAATATTGCATTTTAAGCAAGTTTTCTTGCATTTTGTTTCGTACGAAAAATCATCGAATTTAGCAATATTTTGACGTTTATCATCCCCTTTTCCTTTATGTGACTTAAACAAAATATCATCGAATTAGGCAATATTTTGCCGTTTTCCACGTTTTTGTGAATTTACAGTCTATGGGTATTAATTCATATATATACGATAAAAATGATGCAAACACATAATTGATTAGATAATAACCTTAAATACTTCATTTTCAATCATCTATTTGTTTCTCGTTAAAATACTGAGTAAGATATTGAAAAGGGGAGAAGTTCTGTTTTTATTGCATATATCGACGTTTCAGCCGGATTAGAGCGGTTTTACGTGTACATCTTCCCTCGGTGATATAAACGGAAAATCAGGAACATTTTAGTTAATACTAATGAAAACACATTGATTTTTATCATTTGTATTGGAAACAACATTGTCATATGTCTTTTCTTGGATCTAAATAATACGAAACCTCGCTCTGTGATTTGAAGTTAAAATCCTCAAATATGGTTATATATTGACTTTTTTCACGTTTTTCATGTAGTTTGATATTACGTAAATATATTCATTTTTACCAATATTTCGATACTATTTCATGTAGTATAACGATATGTGATTTGGCCTTCAAATCTCAGAATTTCGCATAATATTGCATTTTAAGCAAGTTTTCTTGCATTTTGTTTCGTACGAAAAATCATCGAATTTAGCAATATTTTGACGTTTATCATCCCCTTTTCCTTTATGTGATTTAAACAAAATATCATCGAATTAGGCAATATTTTGCCGTTTTTCCACGTTTTTGTGAATTTTCAGTCTATGGGTATTAATTCATATATATACGATAAAAATTATGCAAACACAATTCATTAGATAATAACCTTAAATACTTCATTTTCAATCATCTGTTTGTTTCTCGTTAAAATACTGAGTAAAATATTGAAAAGGGGAGAAGTTCGGTTTTTATTGCATATATCGACGTTTCAGCCGGATTAGAGCGGTTTTACGTGTACATCTTCCCTCGGTAATATAAACGGAAAATCAGGAACATTTTTGGTAATTCTAATGAAAACACATTGATTTTTATCATTTGTATTGGAAACAACATTGTCATATGTCTTTTCTTGGATCTAAATAATACGAAACCTCGCTCTATGATTTGAAGTTAAAATCCTCAAATATGGTTAAATAGTTACTTTTTTCACCTTTTTCATGTAGTTTAATACTACGTAAATATATTCATTTTAACCAATATTTCGATTCTATTTCATGTAGAATCACGATATGTGATTTGGCCGTCATATATCAGAATTTCGCAAAATATTGCATTTTAAGCAAGTTTTCTTGCATTTTGTTTCGTACGAAAAATCATCGAATTTAGCAATATTTTGACGTTTATCATCCCCTTTTCCTTTATGTGACTTAAACAAAATATCATCGAATTAGGCAATATTTTGCCGTTTTCCACGTTTTTGTGAATTTACAGTCAATGGGTATTAATTCATATATATACGATAAAAATGATGCAAACACATAATTGATTAGATAATAACCTTAAATACTTCATTTTCAATCATCTATTTGTTTCTCGTTAAAATACTGAGTAAGATATTGAAGAGGGGAGAAGTTCTGTTTTTACTGCATATTTCGACGTTTCAGCCGGAATCGAGCGATTTTCGTGTACATCTTCCATCGGTAATATAAACGGAAAATCAGGAACATTTTAGTTAATTCTAATGATAACACATTGATTTTTATCATTTGTATTGGAAAAAACATTGTCATATGTCTTTTCTTGGATCTAAATAATACGAAACCTCGCTCTGTGATTTGAAGTTAAAATCCTCAAATATGGTTAAATATTGACTTTTTTCACGTTTTTCATGTAGTTTGATATTACGTAAATATATTCATTTTTACCAATATTTCGATACTATTTCATGTAGTATCACGATATGTGATTTGGCCTTCAAATCTTAGAATTTCGCATAATATTGCATTTTAAGCAATTTTCTTGCATTTTGTTTCATACGAAAAATCATCAAATTTAGCAATGTTTTGACGTTTATCATCCCCTTTTCCTTTATGTGACTTAAACAAAATATCATCGAATTAGGCAATATTTTGCCGTTTTCCACGTTTTTGTGAATTTACAGTCTATGGGTATTAATTCATATATATACGATAAAAATTATGCAAACACATAATTGATTAGATAATAACCTTAAATACTTCATTTTCAATCATCTATTTGTTTCTCGTTAAAATACTGAGTAAGATATTGAAAAGGGGAGAAGTTCTGTTTTTATTGCATATATCGACGTTTCAGCCGGAATAGAGCGATTTTCGTGTACATCTTCCATCGGTAATATAAACGGAAAATCAGTAACATTTTAGTTAATACTAATGAAAACACATTGATTTTTATCATTTGTATTGGAAACAACATTGTCATATGTCTTTTCTTGGATCTAAATAATACGAAACCTCGCTCTGTGATTTGAAGTTAAAATCCTCAAATATGGTTAAATATTGACTTTTTTCACGTTTTTCATGTAGTTTGATATTACGTAAATATATTCATTTTTACCAATATTTCGATACTATTTCATGTAGTATCACGATATGTGATTTGGCTTTCAAATCTTAGAATTTCGCATAATATTGCATTTTAAGCAAGTTTTCTTGCATTTTGTTTCGTACGAAAAATCATCGAATTTAGCAATATTTTGACGTTTATCATCCCCTTTTCCTTTATGTGACTTGAACAAAATATCATCGAATTAGGCAATATTTTGCCGTTTTCCACGTTTTTGTGAATTTACAGTCTATGGGTATTAATTCATATATATACGATAAAAATTATGCAAACACATAATTGATTAGATAATAACCTTAAATACTTCATTTTCAATCATCTATTTGTTTCTCGTTAAAATACTGAGTAAGATATTGAAAAGGGGAAGAAGTTCGGTTTTTATTGCATATATCGACTTTTCAGCCGGATTAGAGCGGTTTTACGTGTACATCTTCCATCGGTAATATAAACGGAAAATCAGTAACATTTTAGTTAATACTAATGAAAACACATTGATTTTTATCATTTGTATTGGAAACAACATTGTCATATGTCTTTTCTTGGATCTAAATAATACGAAACCTCGCTCTGTGATTTGAAGTTAAAATCCTCAAATATGGTTAAATATTGACTTTTTTCACGTTTTTCATGTAGTTTGATATTACGTAAATATATTCATTTTTACCAATATTTCGATACTATTTCATGTAGTATCACGATATGTGATTTGGCCTTCAAATCTTAGAATTTCGCATAATATTGCATTTTAAACAAGTTTTCTTGCATTTTGTTTCGTACGAAAAATCATCGAATTTAGCAATATTTTGACGTTTATCATCCCCTTTTCCTTTATGTGACTTGAACAAAATATCATCGAATTAGGCAATATTTTGCCGTTTTCCACGTTTTTGTGAATTTACAGTCTATGGGTATTAATTCATATATATACGATAAAAATGATGCAAACACATAATTGATTAGATAATAACCTTAAATACTTCATTTTCAATCATCTATTTGTTTCTCGTTAAAATACTGAGTAAGATATTGAAAAGGGGGAGAAGTTCGGTTTTTATTGCATATATCGACTTTTCAGCCGGATTAGAGCGGTTTTACGTGTACATCTTCCCTCGGTAATATAAACGGAAAATCAGGAACATTTTAGTTAATTCTAATGATAACACATTGATTTTTATCATTTGTATTGGAAACAACATTGTCATATGTCTTTTCTTGGATCTAAATAATACGAAACCTCGCTCTATGATTTGAAGTTAAAATCCTCAAATATGGTTATATATTGACTTTTCTCACGTTTTTCATGTAGTTTGATATTACGTAAATATATTTATTTTTACCAATATTTCGATACTATTTCATGTAGTATCACGATATGTGATTTGGCCTTCAAATCTCAGAATTTCGCATAATAATGCATTTTAAGCAAGTTTTCTTGCATTTTGTTTCGTACGAAAAATCATCGAATTTAGCAATATTTTGACGTTTATCATCCCCTTTTCCTTTATGTGACTTGAACAAAATATCATCGAATTAGGCAATATTTTGCCGTTTTCCACGTTTTTGTGAATTTACAGTCTATGGGTATTAATTCATATATATACGATAAAAATTATGCAAACACATAATTGATTAGATAATAACCTTAAATACTTCATTTTCAATCATCTATTTGTTTCTCGTTAAAATACTGAGTAAGATATTGAAAAGGGGAGAAGTTCGGTTTTTATTGCGTATATCGACTTTTCAGCCGGATTAGAGCGGTTTTACGTGTACATCTTCTCTCGGTAATATAAACGGAAAATCAGGAACATTTTAGTTAATTCTAATGATAACACATTGATTTTTATCATTTGTAATGGAAACAACATTGTCATATGTCTTTTCTTGGATCTAAATAATACGAAACCTCGCTCTATGATTTGAAGTTAAAATCCTCAAATATGGTTAAATAGTGACTTTTTTCACCTTTTTCATGTAGTTTAATACTACTTAAATATATTCATTTTAACCAATATTTCGATTCTATTTCATGTAGAATCACGATATGTGATTTGGCCGTCATATATCAGAATTTCGCAAAATATTGCATTTTAAGCAAGTTTTCTTGCATTTTGTTTCGTACCAAAAATCATCGAATTTAGCAATATTTTGACGTTTATCATCCCCTTTTCCTTTATGTGACTTAAACAAAATATCATCGAATTAGGCAATATTTTGCCGTTTTCCACGTTTTTGTGAATTTACAGTCTATGGGTATTAATTCATATATATACGATAAAAATGATGCAAACACATAATTGATTAGATAATAACCTTAAATACTTCATTTTCAATCATCTATTTGTTTCTCGTTAAAATACTGAGTAAGATATTGAAAAGGGGAGAAGTTCTGTTTTTATTGCATATATCGACGTTTCAGTCGGAATAGAGCGATTTTCGTGTACATCTTCCATCGGTAATATAAACGGAAAATCAGTAACATTTTAGTTAATACTAATGAAAACACATTGATTTTTATCATTTGTATTGGAAACAACATTGTCATATGTCTTTTCTTGGATCTAAATAATACGGAACCTCGCTCTGTGATTTGAAGTTAAAATCCTCAAATATGGTTATATATTGACTTTTTTCACGTTTTTCATGTAGTTTGATATTACGTAAATATATTCATTTTTACCAATATTTCGATACTATTTCATGTAGTATCACGATATGTGATTTGGCCTTCAAATCTTAGAATTTCGCATAATATTGCATTTTAAGCAAGTTTTCTTGCATTTTGTTTCGTACGAAAAATCATCGAATTTAGCAATATTTTGACGTTTATCATCCTCTTTTCCTTTATGTGATTTAAACAAAATATCATCGAATTAGGCAATATTTTGCCGTTTTTCCACGTTTTTGTGAATTTTCAGTCTATGGGTTTTAATTCATATATATACGATAAAAATTATGCAAACACATAATTGATTAGATAATAACCTTAAATACTTCATTTTCAATCATCTATTTGTTTCTCGTTAAAATACCGAGTAAAATATTGAAAAGGGGAGAAGTTCGGTTTTTATTGCATATATCGACGTTTCAGCCGGATTAGAGCGGTTTTACGTGTACATCTTCCCTTGGTAATATAAACGGAAAATCAGGAACATTTTTGGTAATTCTAATGAAAACACATTGATTTTTATAATTTGTATTGGAAACAACATTGTCATATGTCTTTTCTTGGATCTAAATAATACGAAACCTCGCTCTATGATTTGAAGTTAAAATCCTCAAATATGGTTAAATAGTGACTTTTTTCACCTTTTTCATGTAGTTTAATACTACTTAAATATATTCATTTTAACCAATATTTCGATTCTATTTCATGTAGAATCACGATATGTGATTTGGCAGTCATATATCAGAATTTCGCAAAATATTGCATTTTAAGCAAGTTTTCTTGCATTTTGTTTCGTACGAAAAATCATCGAATTTAGCAATATTTTGACGTTTATCATCCCCTTTTCCTTTATGTGACTTAAACAAAATATCATCGAATTAGGCAATATTTTGCCGTTTTCCACGTTTTTGTGAATTTACAGTCTATGGGTATTAATTCATATATATACGATAAAAATGATGCAAACACATAATTGATTAGATAATAACCTTAAATACTTCATTTTCAATCATCTATTTGTTTCTCGTTAAAATACTGAGTAAGATATTGAAAAGGGGAGAAGTTCTGTTTTTATTGCATATATCGACGTTTCAGCCGGATTAGAGCGGTTTTACGTGTACATCTTCCCTCGGTGATATAAACGGAAAATCAGGAACATTTTAGTTAATACTAATGAAAACACATTGATTTTTATCATTTGTATTGGAAACAACATTGTCATATGTCTTTTCTTGGATCTAAATAATACGAAACCTCGCTCTGTGATTTGAAGTTAAAATCCTCAAATATGGTTATATATTGACTTTTTTCACGTTTTTCATGTAGTTTGATATTACGTAAATATATTCATTTTTACCAATATTTCGATACTATTTCATGTAGTATAACGATATGTGATTTGGCCTTCAAATCTCAGAATTTCGCATAATATTGCATTTTAAGCAAGTTTTCTTGCATTTTGTTTCGTACGAAAAATCATCGAATTTAGCAATATTTTGACGTTTATCATCCCCTTTTCCTTTATGTGATTTAAACAAAATATCATCGAATTAGGCAATATTTTGCCGTTTTTCCACGTTTTTGTGAATTTTCAGTCTATGGGTATTAATTCATATATATACGATAAAAATTATGCAAACACAATTCATTAGATAATAACCTTAAATACTTCATTTTCAATCATCTGTTTGTTTCTCGTTAAAATACTGAGTAAAATATTGAAAAGGGGAGAAGTTCGGTTTTTATTGCATATATCGACGTTTCAGCCGGATTAGAGCGGTTTTACGTGTACATCTTCCCTCGGTAATATAAACGGAAAATCAGGAACATTTTTGGTAATTCTAATGAAAACACATTGATTTTTATCATTTGTATTGGAAACAACATTGTCATATGTCTTTTCTTGGATCTAAATAATACGAAACCTCGCTCTATGATTTGAAGTTAAAATCCTCAAATATGGTTAAATAGTGACTTTTTTCACCTTTTTCATGTAGTTTAATACTACGTAAATATATTCATTTTAACCAATATTTCGATTCTATTTCATGTAGAATCACGATATGTGATTTGGCCGTCATATATCAGAATTTCGCAAAATATTGCATTTTAAGCAAGTTTTCTTGCATTTTGTTTCGTACGAAAAATCATCAAATTTAGCAATATTTTGACGTTTATCATCCCCTTTTCCTTTATGTGACTTAAACAAAATATCATCGAATTAGGCAATATTTTGCCGTTTTCCACGTTTTTGTGAATTTACAGTCAATGGGTATTAATTCATATATATACGATAAAAATGATGCAAACACATAATTGATTAGATAATAACCTTAAATACTTCATTTTCAATCATCTATTTGTTTCTCGTTAAAATACTGAGTAAGATATTGAAAAGGGGAGAAGTTCTGTTTTTACTGCATATTTCGACGTTTCAGCCGGAATCGAGCGATTTTCGTGTACATCTTCCATCGGTAATATAAACGGAAAATCAGGAACATTTTAGTTAATTCTAATGATAACACATTGATTTTTATCATTTGTATTGGAAAAAACATTGTCATATGTCTTTTCTTGGATCTAAATAATACGAAACCTCGCTCTGTGATTTGAAGTTAAAATCCTCAAATATGGTTAAATATTGACTTTTTTCACGTTTTTCATGTAGTTTGATATTACGTAAATATATTCATTTTTACCAATATTTCGATACTATTTCATGTAGTATCACGATATGTGATTTGGCCTTCAAATCTTAGAATTTCGCATAATATTGCATTTTAAGCAATTTTCTTGCATTTTGTTTCATACGAAAAATCATCAAATTTAGCAATGTTTTGACGTTTATCATCCCCTTTTCCTTTATGTGACTTAAACAAAATATCATCGAATTAGGCAATATTTTGCCGTTTTCCACGTTTTTGTGAATTTACAGTCTATGGGTATTAATTCATATATATACGATAAAAATTATGCAAACACATAATTGATTAGATAATAACCTTAAATACTTCATTTTCAATCATCTATTTGTTTCTCGTTAAAATACTGAGTAAGATATTGAAAAGGGGAGAAGTTCTGTTTTTATTGCATATATCGACGTTTCAGCCGGAATAGAGCGATTTTCGTGTACATCTTCCATCGGTAATATAAACGGAAAATCAGTAACATTTTAGTTAATACTAATGAAAACACATTGATTTTTATCATTTGTATTGGAAACAACATTGTCATATGTCTTTTCTTGGATCTAAATAATACGAAACCTCGCTCTATGATTTGAAGTTAAAATCCTCAAATATGGTTAAATAGTGACTTTTTTCACCTTTTTCATGTAGTTTAATACTACGTAAATATATTCATTTTAACCAATATTTCGATTCTATTTCATGTAGAATCACGATATGTGATTTGGCCGTCATATATCAGAATTTCGCATAATATTGCATTTTAAGCAAGTTTTCTTGCATTTTGTTTCGTACGAAAAATCATCGAATTTAGCAATATTTTGACGTTTATCATCCCCTTTTCCTTTATGTGATTTAAACAAAATGTCATCGAATTAGGCAATATTTTGCCGTTTTTCCACGTTTTTGTGAATTTTCAGTCTATGGGTATTAATTCATATATATACGATAAAAATTATGCAAACACATAATTGATTAGATAATAACCTTAAATACTTCATTTTCAATCATCTATTTGTTTCTCGTTAAAATAATGAGTAAAATATTGAAAAGGGGAGAAGTTCGGTTTTTATTGCATATATTGACGTTTCAGCCGGATTAGAGCGGTTTTACGTGTACATCTTCCCTCGGTAATATAAACGGAAAATCAGGAACATTTTTGGTAATTCTAATGAAAACACATTGATTTTTATCATTTGTATTGGAAACAACATTGTCATATGTCTTTTCTTGGATCTAAATAATACGAAACCTCGCTCTATGATTTGAAGTTAAAATCCTCAAATATGGTTAAATAGTGACTTTTTCACATTTTTCATGTAGTTTAATACTACTTATATATATTCATTTTAACCAATATTTCGATTCTATTTCATGTAGAATCACGATATGTGATTTGGCCGTCATATATCAGAATTTCGCAAAATATTGCATTTTAAGCAAGTTTTCTTGCGTTTTGTTTCGTACGAAAAATCATCGAATTTAGCAATATTTTGACGTTTATCATCCCCTTTTCCTTTATGTGACTTAAACAAAATATCATCGAATTAGGCAATATTTTGCCGTTTTCCACGTTTTTGTTAATTTACAGTCTATGGGTATTAATTCATATATATACGATAAAAATGATGCAAACACATAATTGATTAGATAATAACCTTAAATACTTCATTTTCAATCATCTATTTGTTTCTCGTTAAAATACTGAGTAAGATATTGAAAAGGGGAGAAGTTCTGTTTTTATTGCATATATCGACGTTTCAGCCGGAATAGAGCGATTTTCGTGTACATCTTCCATCGGTAATATAAACGGAAAATCAGTAACATTTTAGTTAATACTAATGAAAACACATTGATTTTTATCATTTGTATTGGAAACAACATTGTCATATGTCTTTTCTTGGATCTAAATAATACGAAACCTCGCTCTGTGATTTGAAGTTAAAATCCTCAAATATGGTTAAATATTGACTTTTTTCACGTTTTTCATGTAGTTTGATATTACGTAAATATATTCATTTTTACCAATATTTCGATACTATTTCATGTAGTATCACGATATGTGATTTGGCCTTCAAATCTTAGAATTTCGCATAATATTGCATTTTAAGCAAGTTTTCTTGCATTTTGTTTCGTACGAAAAATCATCGAATTTAGCAATATTTTGACGTTTATCATCCCCTTTTCCTTTATGTGACTTGAACAAAATATCATCGAATTAGGCAATATTTTGCCGTTTTCCACGTTTTTGTGAATTTACAGTCTATGGGTATTAATTCATATATATACGATAAAAATTATGCAAACACATAATTGATTAGATAATAACCTTAAATACTTCATTTTCAATCATCTATTTGTTTCTCGTTAAAATACTGAGTAAGATATTGAAAAGGGGAAGAAGTTCGGTTTTTATTGCATATATCGACTTTTCAGCCGGATTAGAGCGGTTTTACGTGTACATCTTCCATCGGTAATATAAACGGAAAATCAGTAACATTTTAGTTAATACTAATGAAAACACATTGATTTTTATCATTTGTATTGGAAACAACATTGTCATATGTCTTTTCTTGGATCTAAATAATACGAAACCTCGCTCTGTGATTTGAAGTTAAAATCCTCAAATATGGTTAAATATTGACTTTTTTCACGTTTTTCATGTAGTTTGATATTACGTAAATATATTCATTTTTACCAATATTTCGATACTATTTCATGTAGTTTCACGATATGTGATTTGGCCTTCAAATCTTAGAATTTCGCATAATATTGCATTTTAAACAAGTTTTCTTGCATTTTGTTTCGTACGAAAAATCATCGAATTTAGCAATATTTTGACGTTTATCATCCCCTTTTCCTTTATGTGACTTGAACAAAATATCATCGAATAAGGCAATATTTTGCCGTTTTCCACGTTTTTGTGAATTTACAGTCTATGGGTATTAATTCATATATATACGATAAAAATTATGCAAACACATAATTGATTAGATAATAACCTTAAATACTTCATTTTCAATCATCTATTTGTTTCTCGTTAAAATACTGAGTAAGATATTGAAAAGGGGGAGAAGTTCGGTTTTTATTGCATATATCGACTTTTCAGCCGGATTAGAGCGGTTTTACGTGTACATCTTCCCTCGGTAATATAAACGGAAAATCAGGAACATTTTAGTTAATTCTAATGATAACACATTGATTTTTATCATTTGTATTGGAAACAACATTGTCATATGTCTTTTCTTGGATCTAAATAATACGAAACCTCGCTCTATGATTTGAAGTTAAAATCCTCCAACCCGTTCTCACACAAGACAGCACATATATGACTTAATACTTAAAGTCAATATGTTGAATATGAATTAGTAAATATGTGATATATTCCCAGTTCCTTTTTTTTCCAAGGCCCAAACTCTTCCTCACGTACCAACTTGCGTCTCACAGTACCCGTCCGTCAACCTAGATAGCAGAATAGTCGTGATTGGTTCAATTATAAGGAAAATTGTACTTTTCAGGTCCCACATGGGTTGTGAAATTTACCTACTATTGTCCATGCTCTTAGAATATTATAGATCAGCTACTTCCTATTGAAGGTTCGTAGTTTTGTTTTGAGAAATATTTGTTGTTCTTAGTAAATTATAATAAGCACTAAAAATTATTACATAGAATAACAGTCCTTCACCAATCAATATTATATACCATAGTTGGTGCTTTACAAATCTTTAAAGGATGTTTTGTAGGAACGCTAACAGAAAACGATGGTTCATTGGAATGTCTATGGGGTAAACTACTCTAAACAGGATGGTATTGTGTCTACTATACCAACTACAGGATCGGTATATTGTCCACTACCACCTGTTAGGTGAGTAAGGGGTGCAATACCACCTACAGGATGGGTATGAGGGTCACATCCACCCAGAGGATGAGTATGGGGATCACATCCACCCACAGGAAGGGTATGGGGTCCAATACCACCCACAGGATGAGTATGGCGTCCACTACAACCCACAGGATGGGTATGGGGCTCCAACCACCCATAGAATGGGTATGGGGCTCCAACCACCCATAAAATGGGTATGGGGTCCAATAACACCCACTGGATGTGTATATGGCGTCCATTGCCGCGCGTCGAGCTCGAAAACCGCAGCATTCATCTCAGAACCACGCCTATTTCACGCAGATTCCTTAATAAACGTAAAAGTTTTATATGTCACAAGAAAGATAGAAATATAAGCTTCATTCTAAATACCTTACCATGGGCATATATAAATTTAAACCGAAGATACGTGTACTTTTATAATAGCCGAGCTCCGACCCCGGACAGATCGATCGACCGAGCAACTCTCTCTCAGAACAATGTTTATTTCACGTGAATTCGTTAGTAAACATATATGTTTTATATGTCTCAAGAAAGACAGACATATAAGCTTCACTTTAAACACTTTACTATAGACATATTTAAATTTCTAATGAAGATTATTGTATTTTAAAAATTACGGAGCTCCCACCCCGTACAGACTGAACGACAGAGCAACTCTCTCTCAGATCAATGTTTATTTCACGTAAATTCGTTAATAAACACAAATGTTTTATAAGTCTTAAGCAAGATAGAAATAAGAGCTTCATTTTAAATACATTACAATAGACATATTTATAGCTCAAGTGAAGATACATATGTTTTTATAGTAGCGCTCAGTAGCTTGTCGGGCATGGAGGGCAGACGCCTACGCACTTGCCGATATATTGTATAATTAACAAAGATACGCTAATAAAGCCTAAAATCTTATATGCCTCCAGAAAGACCGATATATGAACATTATTATAATTGCACCAAATGAAATATATCATGTTCGAGAACAAAGATATATCAATTTTAAATTAAGTTTCGACTCTCTCTCGGGTGAGAGAGATGGGGCGACTCTCGCCCCATCTATTGGAGATTCTGTGCACTAAATACCCAAAGCTACTCAAACCCTCCTAGCATTATTTAAGTAATGAAGTAATATGGTATATTTACTCACTATAATGTGGGTGCTGAATGCAGAACATGAGAAAACATATATTTACTCCAAACTAATATAATTTCATTATGAAATAAGTAGCATCAAAGGAAGTCGATGGTCCAAGCAGCAATGTTGTGGAGCGACTTATCCAAGATATATCGTTGTTTGGAAAGTGTTTGTTGGCATATCCAGTTGTCGCACTTCTCTGCTCAAATTATCACAAATTTAAATTATAATGTTAACAAGTAGAATACGTATTTTTAATAAAATCTAACATAACTAGCCAGAAAACATTTAACATTAATTAAAAAATATATGGTTGGAAGTTAAATCGACTTCATAGGACAATGGTTTTGTTATATATACTCGTTATTCGTTGACATGCGTTCGCTACTTAAACTACCATGTACTGTACTTATGTAAAATCTCCCATGTCTCTTCGCTCATCTCACCGAACCCTACAGGCTCTGTGATATATTGTTTAATTAATTGAGATTCACAAATAAAGCTAATAATTGTATATGTTATCAAAAAGGCAGAGCTTAGTTTAGTTCATTTATTATGCACTCCATACCCATCCCATGGACGATAGTGGAGTGTTACAGAGGCACATAATGGGCTCAGGGAATGAGCCCCACAATTCATATAGCCAAGCAAGTTATAATCTTGATAAGCTAGTTACAAAAGTCAATACACATTGTCACATCAACAATGGGCTCGAGACCGACCACAAGTACAGTTTATAATTTAAGCAACTGATTTATATGGAGGGCTAGTGTCACAATTGATATGTTTATCCTACACATAACCCCCTCTCCCCCATCCAATGGGCAGGGGTGGATAGGTTACAATCAAGTTTTTTTTTTGCGTTTTATTCAGAGATTAGGTCTTATTAGGTGAGGAAAGATATTCATATTTTAAAGAAGGTTTCTTGGCTCTCCATTTGTAACAAACTTACACATTGATGGAAAATATACAACCTTTTGAAAATCAATATTAGTTTGATCTAGATATTGTAATTAACGAAAGTATTTATGTCATCTGAAAGGTAGAAATATAGGATACATTTAAAATCCTTTGTCATAAATATAACTGAAGTGAAAACGAAGATATATGCGTTTTGATAGTTACTTGATGGCTTGCTCTGAGAGTGTGAAGCCCTGCACACCAGCCAATAAATTGTATAATTAGTTTCCATATATTTTAATTAATCTTAAAAATCTATATGTCAGAAGAAAGGAAGATGTAGTCGTTAATGTGACAACATTTAAAAATATATATCTCTTAAGTTAAATAAATAATACCACCTTATCGCCGGTGTCCGGACACATGAAAATTACCTAGGTATCAGTATCCAGCCAGGCGGGGATCACAGGCTGCACAATACTGATAAATTATATAATGCACTACTTGTGGTCGATCTCGAACCCATTTATGATTTGACGACTTATAGTGAATTTTGTAACTAGCTCATTAAGATTGTATCTTGCTTAGCTAAATGAATTGTGGGGTTCGGTCCATTCATTTTCTTTCTTTATTATGCACCCCATAATACCCATCCTGTGGGCGGTGGTGTAAAGGATTACAGAGGCACATAATCGGTTCAGGAACTGAACCCTCTAGTTCGTTTAGCTAAGCAAATAACAATCTTTTGACGCTAGTTACAAAATTATTAATGTACACATACTTATGCATACATGTACATATACATACGTATACATATATAAATACACATACATATTTAATCACCCACACAAATACACACATCAGTAATTTTTTGTGTCACAAGTGATTCAACAAGAGGCTCACAACAGTCACTATACAAGGCACTTTACATCTATGAGGAGTCGCACAGTTACTAGTCTAGCTCCACACCCACCCAACTGGGCGGCAGCTTTACAGTCATGTGCTCCACACCCACCCAACTGGGCGGCAGCTTTACAGTCATGTGCTGCACACCCACCCAACTGGGCGGCAGCTTTACAGTCATGTGCTCCACACCCACCCAACTGGGCGGCAGCTTTACAGTCATGTGCTGCACACCCACCCAACTGGGCGGCAGCTTTACAGTCATGTGCTCCACACCCACCCAACTGGGCGGCAGCTTTACAGTCATGTGCTGCACACCCACCCAACTGGGCGGCAGCTTTACAGTCATGTGCTCCACACCCACCCAACTGGGCGGCAGCTTTACAGTCATGTGCTTCACACCCACCCAACTGGGCGGCAGCTTTACAGTCATGTGCTCCACACCCACCCAACTGGGCGGCAGCTTTACAGTCATGTGCTCCACACCCACCCAACTGGGCGGCAGCTTTACAGTTACCTGGTGTTATTCTTCACCTATATCTTTTTCCTGTTAATCCCTATTTACATTATGCAGTTCAGGTTTCGTCGCTATACTATAGTTTTTAGTTTAGTTAATTTATCACATAATGGGTTCAGGGACTGAACACACAATTTATTTATCTAAGCAAGTTACAATCTTGAGGAGCTAGCCACAAAATTCATAACACATCGTCACATCAACAACATGTGTTCGAGATCGACCACAAGTACAGTTTCTAAATTAGGCAAATGCTATATGTGGAGAGCTAGTGTCACAATTGATATGTTTGTCCTGCACATTTCCACAGTAGTTTGCTTGGGTTTGCTTGGGTACATAGACAAGAGACTAAACTTCAGCACCCACATACAACACATAAAGGGATGCTCTGAGAGAGAGAGAGAGAGGGGGAGAGTAAAAATATCCACTGAGGTCTGATTAAGTCCTTTTGGGGACCTTAATCATTAGGACGTTCAATGATTAACGCAAAGTGAGGCGTATTCAGATGGTATATTGACAACATTCAGCATATCTCATACTGACCTAGTAGTACTTGGTGCACAAATACCTTTTCCAAAGGAATCGCAAAACATAATTAAACACAACTGTACCGTACAGTGTTATATATTTATTTCAGTTTGAACAATTTTTAACATTAAAGGATAAATCCTTTAATTGGTTGAAATTGGTTTTAATATTCGAAATCTAATTTGTTGATGTTAAATAATATAAGGTTCAAATTTATTAAGATACATACTTTAAAAACTATTTCTATTTGAAATTTAAATAACATTAAAAGAGTACAGAATATAACAAATACCGACTATATAAAAGACCTGATAGTTGCAGCACTTAATTATGCTATTGTAACACATTGAAAGTAATAACATTATTTGATTCAGCAAAGCATTTGGTAAGGTTATAATAATAATAATAATAATAATAATAATAATAATAATAATAATAATAATAATAATAATAATAATAATGTATTAATTAAGTATTTTAAATTATAATTTACAACTTGCTAGCGCACAAGAAACAAATCCACGAATCATCATTACATTCTGTAACACCTACACATGATCCATGGTGCCAAATATTGCAACGGTCACAGCATACCATCAGCTTCAAATCATTTGGCTTTCTGCAAATGCAGTACACTTCCATCGAGCATGACCGGATGATTCGTGTTCTTCTCAGTGTCAGAGCTGCAGGGAATGAGATGAGACACTTTCCTTTAAAGTTCTCTTGAAGATGTTGTCTCATTCTGCATATCATACGAGGTTCACCGGATCTACACCACTTGCAAGTGATGCAGCAAACGCCACAGCATATACCCCACTCATACTTGAGTCCTTGTGTCTGCTGACATTCATTATATTGCATATCAGCTTATCATCCTGGCAATTAGCAAGAGCATACAAGATAACTTCAGTAGATTTGGATGGTAATTTATGCCTGGTGTCGTATATGTTAATTTGTCCAGTTACTCCAATGTTGGAAACGGTGGCCCAGTGACAACCATCAACTTGGATAATTTGAATAAATTCACCAATTGTAACTGGCCAGGAGAGGTCCCGCTACCACGCTGGGTCATGAAGGCCTTCTAGGCTTGGCACAGTTTGTTTGATGAGGTCACATGCAGATTTTATATGAAGGTCAGAGAGCTGTACATTTGTTCCAATGTTCATTATCTCGTCATTTGTTAAATAATTTAACATTGTCGAATGTGAAGCACTGTTATCACTCTCCTTATTGTTGCATTGGTGTGAGGAGTGGCAGTGATTGGTTCAGTTTATTTTTTTTTTTAAATAGGGACATAAATTTGTACTGCAGATACCAGTACAGTTGCACCGTTTCTTTATATATTTTATACTTGGGTTAGAAAGGCGAGACGCTTCTCTTAACGTGATACTGTTGGTATCAAATAGAAATTGTTTTTAAAGTATGTATCTTAATAAATTTGAACCTTATATTATCAACATCAACATATTATATTATTTAACATCAACAAATTAGATTTCGAATGTTAAAACCAATTTCAACCAATTAAAGGATTTATCCTTTTTAAAGGATTTAATTAAAGGATTTGACACAAAAATCAGTATGAAAAATACCTCGGCTGAGGATATTGAAAAACTTCAAGCTGATATTAATAAAGTTTTCGACTGGGCTTCAGAAAATAACATGATGTTTAACAGTGATAAATTCCAGGTACTCAGGTACGGTAAAAATGAGGACCTTAAACATAATACAGAGTACAAAACACAATCAAATGTACCCATAGTAGGAAAACAGCATGTAAAGGATTTGGGAATAATAATGTCTGACGACCTAACGTTTAAGGAGCATAACCAAGCAAATATTGCGACAGCCAGAAAAATGATAGGATAGATTACGAGAACTTTCAAATACAGGGATCCCGTCACAATGGTTGTACTCTTCAAGTCACTTGTGTTGTCCCGTCTTGAGTACTGCTCAGTACTCACTTCCCCCTTCAGAGCAGGAGAGATTGCTGAAATAGAGGGAATACAGAGAACATATACGGCACGCATAGACGCAATAAAGCACCTAAATTATTGGGATCGTCTCAAAGCCCTCCAAATGTACTCACTAGAAAGAAGACGAGAGAGATATCAAATAATATACACCTGGAAGATACTGGAGGGCCAAGTACCAAATCTACACAGTAAAATAACAACGTACTGGAGTGAACGACATGGAAGAAAATGTAGAATAGAACCAGTGAAGAGCAGAGGTGCCATAGGCACAATCAGAGAACACTGTATAAACATCAGAGGTCCGCGGTTGTTCAACGTCCTCCCAGCAAGCATAAGAAATATTGCCGGAACAACCGGGGACATTTTCAAGAGGAAACTAGATTTATTCCTCCAAGGAGTGCCGGACCAACCGGGCTGTGGTGGGTATGTGGGCCTGCGGGCCGCTCCAAGCAACAGCCTAGTGGACCAAACTCTCACAAGTCAAGCCTGGCCTCGGGCCGGGCTTGGGGAGTAGAAGAACTCCCAGAACCCCATCAACCAGGTATCCTTTAATGTTAAAAATTGTTCAAATTGAAATAAATATATAACACTGTACAGTACAGTTGTGTTTGCCTGCCACAGCCTGCCACAGCCTTGAGAGCACGGAGCCTCTCTCTACATTGGCGACCCAGTCTGGCTAAACATTGCGGTACAGTAGAACCTCAAGACCAAGGTATTTGTATCTGGTAACTAGTCGAGCAGAGAGCCATCATCCAACTGCATTTTGCGATCGGCCCCACCCCGTCTGGGTGGGTGTCGGTTCAGGATCTTTGTTTTCTCTACTGAGATGACTAAGCATAGTTCCTGACATGTGGACAATACAGAGTTCAGAACATTTTGGGTGTTGGTATACCCATTGGTGTGGATCAGTATATCATCCACATAGCTAATGATGTGTTCGCTGGACCTTCTAGTTACAAAGTTTAAAAGTGCACTGATTAACACATTGAACAGAGTAGGACTGAGGACACCTCCCTGTGGAGTGCCAAGTTCAAAAAATCTCGTTACACTCCTATGCCCATGGAACAGTACAGATGACTTCCTGTTGGATAGATAGCCTCTTATCCACCGTAGAAGCCATCCTCCAACATTTATTTTAGCAAGTTCTCTCAGAATGACGTGTGGGTTAGCAATGTCAAAGGCTGACTTAAGATCTAGGAAAGTGGTATATGACCTATCAGTATGCAGGGTGAGGAATGTGGTAATACAGTGATGTACACTCTTTCCATGCATAAAGCCATATATCTGGGGAGACAACATATTAATAATTTTGTAAAGGAGACGGTTGAGAACAACCTCTCAAGACACTTATAGAGACAACTAGTGAGGGAGATTGGGCGAAAAGCACTCGGCTGGTGAGGTTTAGGAATGGGAATAATAACACTGTTGGTCCATGACTTAGGAAGCTCCCCAGTTACATAGCTCATATTATACAATTGAAGAAAGGTATTCCCTGGAACTAGCAGAAGCATATGCAGTATGCCGTCAGTAACTCCATCCTCCCCGGGTGATGTAGCTTTGCCTTTATGTAGAGCAGAATCTAGTTCGTATTCAGTAAAAGCATGTCACAGTCATCCTCTTGATGAAGCATGAAGTCAAGGAGCCTTGCCCTATCAGTATATCTATCATTTAATTCATTCTGTGAGGGTAGAGGAAGACTGTCAAAGCTGGAAGTCGTGGCCCAAGCACCAACAAGCTCATTTGCTCTGTGCAGAGGATTAGGGTACGAGATCTCTGCAGCATTTTTCCCTTTGACCTTGTTGATATCCTTCCATGCCCGACTTAGTGGCGTGTGAGAATTGAGACCACTGACAAAAGTTTCCCAGTCTGTCTGCCTCAGCTCCACCATACGTTCCCTGGCCTTAGCCAGAGCCGCTTGAAAGAGCCGAAGCATTTCAGCAGTGCGGGTCCTTCTACAAGCTAGTCCAATTATTCTGGCAGTGCGTTTTAGTGTCTGCAATTTAGAATCATTATAATAAACATAAGTGCTATGACCAGTGTAATTTGGGTTACGTGGCCTGGACGATGGATCAAGTGATTCTATAAACTGGTTGATAGTACCTGTGAGCTCATTGTTAAAATCTTCAACTGATGAAGGCTCAGATGACTGCACCATTCTGACACATGAGCAACAAGATTGTCTCGTTCATGGATGGGCACAGCCAGCCTCTTCCGCTTGAACACTCCACCAGGGAGGATAGAACTGCCAATGCTTACAGTGGCTAATATGGCCAGAAGATCAGACGCCAAAACTGGCACTATTGACGAGGCGCACACGGTGTGGGAGACGTTGAAACCGAGACATAGATCAAGAATACCTCCGTAGATATTCGTCGGTTCAAGGTCACCCACAATCTGTGCATCATCGTGACTACCTAATAGTGACACTAGTTGCCGTTACGATTACTGAACTGCGAATTACCAATATTCCTATGCCTAGCGTTATAATCACCTCTAATGATGGTAGGCTCAGTCTGAATACAGATAAGAAGGTCAGCATAATTAAAGTTACAAGGAGTCGATTATTTAGTACATAGTTGTTTTTCTCTTAAACTGGATGATAGAGGGGGAGTCTTTAACGTGATTGGGAATACATACATACATACATACATACATACATACATACATACATACATACATACATACATACATACATACATACATACATACATACATACATACATACATACATACATACATACATACATACATCCATCCATACATACATGCATGCGTACATCCATTCATACATACATACATACATACATGCATGCGTACATACATACATACATCCATCTATTCATACATACATACATACATACATGCATACATACATACATACATACATACATACATACATACATACATACATACATACATACATACATACATACATACATACATACATACATACATGCATGCGTACATACATCCATCCATCTATCCATTCATACATACATACATACATACATACATACATACATACATACATACATACATACATACATACATACATACATACATACATACATACATACATACATACATACATGCATGCATGCATGCATGCATACATACATACATACATACATACATACATACATACATACATACATACATACATACATACATACATACATACATACATGCATGCATGCATGCATGCATACATACATACATACATACATACATACATACATACATACATACATACATACATACATACATACATACATACATACATACATACATACATACATACATACATACATACATGCATTCATACATGCATACATACATACATACATACATACATACATACATACATACATACATACATACATACATACATACATACATACATACATACATACATACATACATACATGCATGCATGCATGCATACATACATACATACATGTCCAGTCAGCATATAGCTATTTCGGGACAAAATCCAATACAGTTTATATTGGTGAGACGCCACTGTGATGAGGAGTTTAAATATCACAGGAACTGTAGGTTAATGTGTGACATAAGTGAGGTTAGATGAGGCATCTACAAGCATCAGCTGGAGGCTGATGGAGTGTTGTGGAGGCTGGTGGTACTATGCCCAGATGTTGGAGGGTGGATTTGACTCTCCCACCCTCCCTCCCCCTCCCCCCCCCCCCCACACATTGACCGCAGTACGTCTAAGGTTACTTTCCACTCTCGCTTACCAAGGGTATAACCCCCGCCCCTCCCAACACACACACATGCATCAGATTCTTAACTTACAATATTTATGATTTACCAATTTATGTTACTACACTGACTGTCAATTTCACAATATTGTATAAACTTTGATGAATCGCTCGTCTATGGGTCATCCAATAATGTTAGCAGACTTCTAGATGTTACCACTGCTAGGTTTAGGCTCAGCTACAAGTACCTCTGGAAGTTTGTAACATCTGATGATGTAGATTTGACTAAATGTAAACTCTGTCAGCAGAACTATTCGCATACTTTGCGTCATTATATAATGGAATGTGAAAAATCGCGGAATTTAAAGATAACAACATCAATATGCCCGAAACGCTTTGCGTAATAGTGGCTTTAGGCATTGTATGTACTAGCTATACCTATAAGTTAAACAATCCTTGTAAATATTTATTGTATGTATGTACCTTACCTAAATAAAATTGTATTGTATAAAATTGTATTGTATTGTAATAGTGTCCATGAAATGTGTAAGTACTTCATTCATAATGATGTGCTGCTCGAAATCTTAGCGAAGTATCCAAAATTTGCTTACTGTAGGTAATGCATACACATGACTGTAAAGCTGCCGCCCAGTTGGGTGGGTGTGGAGCACATGACTGTAAAGCTGCCGCCCAGTTGGGTGGGTGTGGAGCACATGACTGTAAAGCTGCCGCCCAGTTGGGTGGGTGTGGAGCACGTACATGACTGTAAAGCAGCCGCCCAGTTGGATGGGTGTGGAGCACATGACTGTAAAGCTGCCGCCCAGTTGGGTGGGTGTGGAGCACATGACTGTAAAGCTGCCGCCCAGTTGGGTGGGTGTAGAGCACATGACTGTAAAGCTGCCGCCCAGTTGGGAGAGTGTGGAGCACATGACTGTAAAGCTGCCGCCCAGTTGGGTGGGTGTGGAGCACATGACTGTAAAGCTGCCGCCCAGTTGGGTGGGTGTGGAGCACATGACTGTAAAGCTGCCGCCCAGTTGGGAGAGTGTAGAGCACATGACTGTAAAGCTGCCGCCCAGTTGGGTGGGTGTGCAGCACATGACTGTAAAGCTGCCGCCCAGTTGGGTGGGTGTGGAGCACATGACTGTAAAGCTGCCGCCCAGTTGGGTGGGTGTGGAGCGCATGACTGTAAAGCTGCCGCCCAGTTGGGTGGGTGTGGAGCACATGACTGTAAAGCTGCCGCCCAGTTGGGAGAGTGTGGAGCACATGACTGTAAAGCTGCCGCCCAGTTGGGTGGGTGTGGAGCACATGACTGTAAAGCTGCCGCCCAGTTGGGTGGGTGTGGAGCACATGACTGTAAAGCTGCCGCCCAGTTGGGTGGGTGTGCAGCAAGACTAGTAACTGTGTGACTCACCATAAATGTAAAGTGCCTTGTATAGTGACTGTTGTGAGCCTCTTGTTGAATCACTTGTGACACAAAAGATTACTGATGTGTGTATTTGTGGTGGTGATTAAATATGTATGTGTATGTATATATGTATACGTATGAATATGTACATGTATGCATAAGTATGTGTACATTAATAATTTTGTAACTAGCGTCAAAAGATTGTTATTTGCTTAGCTAAACGAACTAGAGGGTTCAGTTCCTGAACCGATTATGTGCCTCTGTAATCCTTTACACCACCGCCCACGGGATGTGTATTATGGGGTGCATAATAAAGAAAGAAAATGAATGGACCGAACCCCACAATTCATTTAGCTAAGCAAGTTACAATCTTAATGAGCTAGTTACAAAATTCACTATAAGTCGTCACATCATAAATGGGTTCGAGATCGACCACAAGTAGTGCATTACATAAATTTATCAGTATTGTGCAGCCTGTGATCCCCGCCTGGCTGGATACTGATACCTAGGTAATTTTCATGTGTCCGGACACCGGCAATAAGGTGGTATTATTTATTTAACTTAAGATATATATATTTTTAAATGTTGTCACATTAACGGCTACATCTTCCTTTCTTCTGACATATAGATTTTTAAGATTAATTAAAATATATGGAAACTAATTATACAATTTATTGGCTGGTGTGCAGGGCTTCACACTCTCAGAGCAAGCCATCAAGTAACTATCAAAACGCATATATCTTCGTTTTCACTTCAGTTATATTTATGACAAAGGATTTTAAATGTAGCCTATATTTCTACCTTTCAGATGACATAAATACTTTCGTTAATTACAATATCTAGATCAAACTAACATTGATTTTCAAAAGGTTGTATATTTTCCATCAATGGAGAGCATCAGCCAAGAAGCCTTCTTTAAAATATGAATATCTTTCCTCACCCAATAAGATCTAATCTCTGAATAAAACGCAAAAAACGACTTGATTGTAACCTATCCACCGCTGCCCATTGGATGGGGGAGAGGGCCGGGGTTATGTGTAGGATAAACATATCAATTGTGACACTAGCCCTCCATATATGTCAGTTCCTTAAATTATAAACTGTACTTGTGGTCGGACTCGAGCCCATTGTTGATGTGACAATGTGCATTGACTTTTGTAACTAGCTTATCAAGATTATAACTTGCTTGGCTATATGAATTGTGGGGCTCATTCCCTGAGCCCATTATGTGCCTCTGTAACACTCCACTATCGTCCATAGGATGGGTATGGAGTGCATAATAAATGAACTAAACTAAGCTCTGCCTTTTTGATAACATATACAATTATTAGCTTTATTTGTGAATCTCAATTAATTAAACAATATATCACAGAGCCTGTAGGGTTCGGTGAGATGAGCGAAGAGACATGGGAGATTTTACATAAGTACAGTACATGGTAGTTTAAGTAGCGAACGCATGTCAACGAATAACGAGTATATATAACAAAACCATTGTCCTATGAAGTCGATTTAACTTCCAAACATATATTTTTTAATTAATGTTAAATGTTTTCTGGCTAGTTATGTTAGATTTTATTAAAAATACGTATTCTACTTGTTAACATTATAATTTAAATTTGTGATAATTTGAGCAGAGAAGTGCGACAACTGGATATGCCAACAAACACTTTCCAAACAACGATATATCTTGGATAAGTCGCTCCACAACATTGCTGCTTGGACCATCGACTTCCTTTGATGCTACTTATTTCATAATGAAATTATATTAGTTTGGAGTAAATATACGTTTTCTCATGTTCTGCATTCTGCACCCACATTATAGTGAGTAAATATGCCATATTACTTCATTACTTAAATAATGCTAGGAGGGTTTGAGTAGCTTTGGGTATTTAGTGCACAGAATCTCCAATAGATGGGGCGAGAGTCGCCCCATCTCTCTCACCCGAGAGAGAGTCGAAACTTAATTTAAAATTGATATATCTTTGTTCTCGAACATGATATATTTCATTTGGTGCAATTATAATAATGTTCATATATCGGTCTTTCTGGAGGCATATAAGATTTTAGGCTTTATTAGCGTATCTTTGTTAATTATACAATATATCGGCAAGTGCGTAGGCGTCGGCACTCCATGCCCGACAAGCTACTGAGCGCTACTATAAAAACATATGTATCTTCACTTGAGCTATAAATATGTCTATTGTAATGTATTTAAAATGAAGCTCTTATTTCTATCTTGCTTAAGACTTATAAAACATTTGTGTTTATTAACGAATTTACGTGAAATAAACATTGATCTGAGAGAGAGTTGCTCTGTCGTTCAGTCTGTACGGGGTGGGAGCTCCGTAATTTTTAAAATACAATAATCTTCATTAGAAATTTAAATATGTCTATAGTAAAGTGTTTAAAGTGAAGCTTATATGTCTGTCTTTCTTGAGACATATAAAACATATATGTTTACTAACGAATTCACGTGAAATAAACATTGTTCTGAGAGAGAGTTGCTCGGTCGATCGATCTGTCCGGGGTCGGAGCTCGGCTATTATAAAAGTACACGTATCTTCGGTTTAAATTTAAATATGCCCATGGTAAGGTATTTAGAATGAAGCTTATATTTCTATCTTTCTTGTGACATATAAAACTTTTACGTTTATTAAGGAATCTGCGTGAAATAGGCGTGGTTCTGAGATGAATGCTGCGGTTTTCGAGCTCGACGCGCGGCAATGGACGCCATATACACATCCAGTGGGTGTTATTGAACCCCATACCCATTTTATGGGTGGTTGGAGCCCCATACCCATTCTATGGGTGGTTGGAGTCCCATACCCATCCTGTGGGTTGTAGTGGACGCCATACTCATCCTGTGGGTGGTATTGGGCCCCATACCCTTCCTGTGGGTGGATGTGATCCCCATACTCATCCTCTGGGTGGATGTGACCCTCATACCCATCCTGTGGGTGGTATTGCACCCCTTACTCACCTAACAGGTGGTAGTGGACAATATACCGATCCTGTAGTTGGTATAGTAGACACAATACCATCCTGTTTAGAGTAGTTTACCCCATAGACATTCCAATGAACCATCGTTTTCTGTTAGCGTTCCTACAAAACATCCTTTAAAGATTTGTAAAGCACCAACTATGGTATATAATATTGATTGGTGAAGGACTGTTATTCTATGTAATAATTTTTAGTGCTTATTATAATTTACTAAGAACAACTAATATTTCTCAAAACAAAACTACGAACCTTCAATAGGAAGTAGCTGATCTATAATATTCTAAGAGCATGGACAATAGTAGGTAAATTTCACAACCCATGTGGGACCTGAAAAGTACAATTTTCCTTATAATTGAACCAATCACGACTATTCTGCTATCTAGGTTGACGGACGGGTACTGTGAGACGCAAGTTGGTACGTGAGGAAGAGTTTGGGCCTTGGAAAAAAAAGTAACTGGGAATATATCACATATTTACTAATTCATATTCAACATATTGACTTTAAGCATTAAGTCATATATGTGCTGTCTTGTGTGAGAACGGGTTGAATCCTCAAATATAGTTATATATTGACTTTTTTCACGTTTTTCATGTAGTTTGATATTACGTAAATATATTTATTTTTACCAATATTTCGATACTATTTCATGTAGTATCACGATATGTGATTTGGCCTTCAAATCTCAGAATTTCGCATAATAATGCATTTTAAGCAAGTTTTCTTGCATTTTGTTTCGTACGAAAAATCATCGAATTTAGCAATATTTTGACGTTTATCATCCCCTTTTCCTTTATGTGACTTGAACAAAATATCATCGAATTAGGCAATATTTTGCCGTTTTCCACGTTTTTGTGAATTTACAGTCTATGGGTATTAATTCATATATATACGATAAAAATTATGCAAACACATAATTGATTAGATAATAACCTTAAATACTTCATTTTCAATCATCTATTTGTTTCTCGTTAAAATACTGAGTAAGATATTGAAAAGGGGAGAAGTTCGGTTTTTATTGCGTATATCGACTTTTCAGCCGGATTAGAGCGGTTTTACGTGTACATCTTCCCTCGGTAATATAAACGGAAAATCAGGAACATTTTAGTTAATTCTAATGATAACACATTGATTTTTATCATTTGTATTGGAAACAACATTGTCATATGTCTTTTCTTGGATCTAAATAATACGAAACCTCGCTCTATGATTTGAAGTTAAAATCCTCAAATATGGTTAAATAGTGACTTTTTTCACCTTTTTCATGTAGTTTAATACTACTTAAATATATTCATTTTAACCAATATTTCGATTCTATTTCATGTAGAATCACGATATGTGATTTGGCCGTCATATATCAGAATTTCGCAAAATATTGCATTTTAAGCAAGTTTTCTTGCATTTTGTTTCGTACGAAAAATCATCGAATTTAGCAATATTTTGACGTTTATCATCCCCTTTTCCTTTATGTGACTTAAACAAAATATCATCGAATTAGGCAATATTTTGCCGTTTTCCACGTTTTTGTGAATTTACAGTCTATGGGTATTAATTCATATATATACGATAAAAATGATGCAAACACATAATTGATTAGATAATAACCTTAAATACTTCATTTTCAATCATCTATTTGTTTCTCGTTAAAATACTGAGTAAGATATTGAAAAGGGGAGAAGTTCTGTTTTTATTGCATATATCGACGTTTCAGCCGGAATAGAGCGATTTTCGTGTACATCTTCCATCGGTAATATAAACGGAAAATCAGTAACATTTTAGTTAATACTAATGAAAACACATTGATTTTTATCATTTGTATTGGAAACAACATTGTCATATGTCTTTTCTTGGATCTAAATAATACGGAACCTCGCTCTGTGATTTGAAGTTAAAATCCTCAAATATGGTTATATATTGACTTTTTTCACGTTTTTCATGTAGTTTGATATTACGTAAATATATTGTGACGGTAACGCGTTGGTGTTCGGCTGTTTAAGGCTAGGGGTATGGCCTCGTCACATAGTTATAAAAAAAAATAGAAAAAACTGGAACTTCGTCTGTGGTAAGGTAAGGAGAAGACACACAAAACACAAGTAAACTTTAACAATGAAATTTTAATTACGTTAAATAAATCAAACATGAAAATAATGCACAAACAAATTCTTATAATAAAATCAATGAATCAAAATAATAAGAATACTTAAATGACAAAATGAAAAGTTACGTTAAGGCAAAATAACAAGAAGTGCAACACAAAGGTAAGTGGGAGGTGCTGGAATATTGGCTTAAAGCCACCACCTCTCTCAGTACACGCTAACGTCTAGCTGGGAGGAGTGCTGGCTACGAAAGCACGGAACATTCTGAGGACTGATGTTGGGGCGACCCCAGACATCAGGTAGTATTGGGGGCGAGTACAGGTGCAGCCAGACCGGCGACCAATCAGCGGAGCCGTAGCGATCAACGGGTAGTTTGGTGGTTGGAGTTCGAACAGGTGGCTGGTTGCATACGTTTCTGCTCACCCTGGCAAGCCTTGCTGGTGCTGGTGTTGTTGTCGTTGTTGGACATTTCTTCCATAGTCTTTTTATATAATTGTGAAGACGTAATTTTGGAGGGAAGAGCAGGCTCAATCTCTTGAAGGAGATTATCGTCACAACTCTCCCCCGAAGCCTGCGGTTCTGGAAGAAGTACGTCGTTATGGGGTGGAGTAATGGATGGAGTCGCTTCTACTTCATAAACTCTGGAGAGATCATGGGCTAAGATGTTGTCAGACTCTTGGTATAGCGTGTCTCCAGGTTGAATTTCTGCAGGTAGCAAGCCCATAGTAGAAGACGTTGAGATGAGAAGTGGGCGTGCTGCAGGAGGTGTAGGGTGGTGTGGTCCGTATTGATGGTGGACCGAGCACTTTTCAGGTGTGGAGTGAAGTGCTGAAGCTTCAGGATGAGGAAGAGTAGCTCCTTGCCAATTGTTCCGTAGATCCTTGTAGCAGTAGTCGCTGACAGGTGTATTCTTCTCGCCTCGTTGCTGCATCACGACACCACCCACGTCGGTACCATTGGCGTCGACATGGAGGATGAAGGGCTTATCTGACGAGGTGAGAGTGGAATTAGAAGAGGGCATAGGAGCACGATTATTATCCTGAAAGCATTTGGGAAGATCATTAAGGATTTTGGAATTAGAAAGCGCCGACTCCTTGTCAGTGCTTTCGGGAGAAGAAGCCGGGATGGTCTCACTGTGGATGTAGGGTTCTGTGAAGGTAGAGCAATTAATCAAGACAGTGGGAGGAGTACCATTATATTGCTTCAGGAGGTTGACGTGGCACAGCTGGGTCTTCCGCCGCCTATCTGGAGTCTCTATCACATAATTATTATTATTCCTGCACTCTTTGACGCAGTAGGGTCCTGAAAATCTGTTTTGTAAAGGTGAACCTGGGATAGGGAAATAAGCAAGGACGAAGTCTCCCGGCTTGAATTTTCTTACTTTGCTGGTCTGGTCGTAATGAGTCTTCATTCTCACCTGGGCTTTCAATAGATTATCATGAGCAAAGCGGTGGACTCTCTCTAGAATGTGCTGAAGGTTTTGAAGAAACTGGGGCACATTCTGATGCTCACTGAAGGTGGCATCTCTGAGAGAGTCTTTGAAAGCCTTAAGGGGAGTACGGCACTTACGGCCGTAGAGCATCTCATAAGGAGATACTCCTAGGGACTCATTGGGGAGACTTCTGAAAATACACATTATTAGGTCAATCTGCTTATCCCAATCCTTTGAGGTTTCACTACAAAACTTTTTCAAGAGTGCTTTGATGGTCTGATGACTACGTTCAAGAGAACCCTGTGAAGCAGGATGATAGGGGCTGGACAATACCTGTTTGATGTTGAACTCCTCCAGTGTCCTTTTGAAGAGATCACTGGTGAAGTTGGTGCCACAGTCACTTTGAATCTCCCTGGGAAATCCGTATTGAGTGAAGATCTTCAATAGATGTTTGATAACCGTAGCAGCCGTGATGTTCTTCACTGGAACTGCTATGGGAAATCTGGTGGTAGGACACAGGATGGTTAGGATGTAGGCGTTACCTGAACTGGTCCGAGGTAAAGGACTGACACAGTCTATTATGAGTCTGTGGAAAGGTTCCGCAGGCACCTGTATGGGAATCAGTGGTGCTCTGGGAATGGAGACGTTCGGTTTGCCTGCCATCTGACATGTATGACACTGTTTTACGTACTGTTTGACGTTATTTACCATACCTGGCCAGTAGTAGTCTTGGCGAATCCCATGGTAAGTCTTGTTGAAGCCGTAGTGGGAGAATGCTCCATGGGCCAGGTGTAGAATAGTGGGCCGCAGGCTGGTGGGAATCACAAGTTGTTCGGTGTTGGCCCAATCGTCCTCCTCCTTCAGTTTACTGGGTCTATATCTGCGGTAGAGCAAGTCGTTCTCTAGGAAGAACCCAGGAATACTGTCGGGTTGAGTCTCAGCCTGGAAAAACAATGGTGTTAAAGTAAGATCTTCCCTCTGCAACTTACGGAACTCAAACTTGGTCAGATGCGGGGGTAGTTTCTGAGGGTCTTGAGGGACAGCGGTAGCAGTAGAGTCAGCTGGCTGTGGACGTGCGGCTTGTGCACGGGTGGTCACGAGAACCGGAGGAGAAACTTTATCACTCTCTTGAACCTCTGCTGGAACATACTCGAGAATAGGATTACTTGGCACAGAGTTACACACCTGGGGTTTGTCCATGACGATCAGGTTGGTCGGTTGCAGGTCTTCTGCCAAGTCGTTGCCTAGGAGAAGTTGCACTCCAGGCATGGGAAAAGGCTTTTCCCTGACGGCGACTTGGACTTCCCCGTTCACGTAGGGACAATCCAGGTGGACTCTGGCGAGAGGGTATGGAGTGGTAGCAGTGAGGTCAGTGATGAAGACTGTTTCCCCGGTGTAGACTATGTTGGGCACAGCCGACTTCAAGATGATCGATTGTAGAGCCGCTGTGTCCCTCAAGATCTTCAATTTGAAACGTCCCTCCGGATTTGAACCGTTGGCAGAGACAGTTCCAGTATACAGGTGGTTACTGAAAAGAGAAAGATCATTAACATCAACACCAACATTCATCACAGGCTTACCGGACTTAGGAGGAGTTGGTTTGGGTCGTTGTTGGTCAGTGGTTCCCTTGTATTGAGACTTACCACACTTGTCTATGGTATGTCCATAGAGTCTACAATACTTGCAGTACAGTTGTGAACCAGCTTGATCGGGGCTCACCTTCTCGTAACTGTACCACGACTTCTTACTGGAGGATGGTTCAGGTGTCAGCCGGTGGATGAGGCTGTAAGTGTCAGCCGACTTAGCACACTTCAGGTAGTCGGTTTCTTCTTTATCTGCTAAGTAGAGGCGGACAGGAGGCGGCACACGTCTCAAGAATTCTTCAACAAGCATCAGGTTGACGAGTTCTGTAAAAGTAGAGACATGTGCTGCTTCCAGCCATTTCATGAAATACCTCCGTTTCGTGTTAGCAAACTCGAGGAAGGTAGTGGTACTTGCCTTCAGGTGGTCACGGAATTTCCTTCTATAACTTTCAGTAGAGAGGAGGTAGGCGTCCAACACTGCTTGTTTCAGAGTGTAGTAGTCATTCTCAGACGCCAAAGTACTGAGTGTGACTGCAGCTCTACCTGTAAGATGGACTCTGAGAAGTGTGGCCCATTGGTCGACAGGCCAACTGAGTTGATTAGCAAGGGTTTCAAAGGTGGTAAAGAACACATCAACTTCTGCTTCTACAAAGGATGGCATTAACTTACTTGCATGTGATATATTAAAACTGACGGGAAGATTGGCAGTAGCTTGCTGGCGTTGAGTGAAGTGTGAAGTTTCCAAGGCGATTTCACGTTGACGACACTCTAGAGCCAGAGTTGCTTGTTGCTTGTCATGTTCGCGTTGCATCTCCAACTCGCGTCGTTTGGTTTCAAGCTGTACTCGTTCCCGCTCCTGGAGTGTTTCAAGCTGTACTCGTTCCCGCTCCTGGAGTAGTGCAACCTCACGTTCCTGGAGGGCGAGTCCACGTTCGTGTTCTTCTCTTCGTATGGCAGCTGCTTCTCTTTGCTGCTCACGTTCAATCTTGGCCAGCTCTAGTTTAAGTTTCAGCGTTGCCAAGTCAGGTTTATCTGCAATATAGTAAGTTTCATGAGTTTCAGAGTCTATCTTACCTTGCTCTAAATAGTAATCCAGCAACAGGTTGTGTAGGTCATTTTTGTTGGCTTGGTAGGGAACTTCTAGTTGATACTCATGTGCAAGAGTTTGTAGTTCAGTCCTCTTGGCACGACTTAAAGTCCCTATTTCACCTGCTGGATTTGCACGGAAAGTTTGGAGACGAAACATGGTGAAATTAGCAAATAAAGGTACACGAATGTTCAATAATGAAATGTCAGAAACAGGACAACGTGGCAACTGGCACCTATCCTGTGTGATCTTTAACAATTAACGTTAAGTGAAAGATATTAAATGATTAAATGAAATCAAGGGCGCAGGAAATCTTGTACCCGGTACTCATGTAAGAGAATAAGGGCAAGAAAATCCTACTAACAAATGAAACAGAGTTTCGAAAACAAATGAAACAGTTAAATGCTTCAAAAGTAAAATTGGTAGTCCAAGGATGTAGGCATACCTTGCCAAGTCTCTATAGGACATAAAGCAAGTTTTTCCTACTGAATTTAATATGATACTTACAGAATTAGCGAACTTTTGTGCTCTGAAAAAATAAGCTAATTCCCTACCGTTGTATGTATCATCATCTCTGACTGACGTGTAGGGGTGCGAGGTGTCAACTGGTGACGAGAACTGCTGCTGAGGTCCCAATTCAGCAACTAAAGTTCGAGCTAGAGGAACTATGGCCCTCTTTGTCCTCCTACAGTCAGATTGCAGAAGATTGGGTACTCTTGACCCGGGGCAGACCACAGTACCAGGGTACCAATATGATGATCTGTCAGAATGAGAAATATTCAAGGGACATAGATGGTAAATACGAGTAATAACATGGAGGGAGAGATGACCAATTAAGAGTATGACTGAGGCCTACAGTCACCACGTAATCCAAAGTTGTCTCACCTTCACTATATGTTACTCTCGTAATGCACAATACACCGCACCTTATAAAAAATGAAATTGAATGAAAAATAGTAAAGCTACGTTAACAAAGTTAAATACGCTTACCATAAATTACCACTTAGCACCAGTACCTGAGTGAAGCTCCTAGGACAGGCCCCCATATAACTTGTGACGGTAACGCGTTGGTGTTCGGCTGTTTAAGGCTAGGGGTATGGCCTCGTCACATAGTTATAAAAAAAAATAGAAAAAACTGGAACTTCGTCTGTGGTAAGGTAAGGAGAAGACACACAAAACACAAGTAAACTTTAACAATGAAATTTTAATTACGTTAAATAAATCAAACATGAAAATAATGCACAAACAAATTCTTATAATAAAATCAATGAATCAAAATAATAAGAATACTTAAATGACAAAATGAAAAGTTACGTTAAGGCAAAATAACAAGAAGTGCAACACAAAGGTAAGTGGGAGGTGCTGGAATATTGGCTTAAAGCCACCACCTCTCTCAGTACACGCTAACGTCTAGCTGGGAGGAGTGCTGGCTACGAAAGCACGGAACATTCTGAGGACTGATGTTGGGGCGACCCCAGACATCAGGTAGTATTGGGGGCGAGTACAGGTGCAGCCAGACCGGCGACCAATCAGCGGAGCCGTAGCGATCAACGGGTAGTTTGGTGGTTGGAGTTCGAACAGGTGGCTGGTTGCATACGTTTCTGCTCACCCTGGCAAGCCTTGCTGGTGCTGGTGTTGTTGTCGTTGTTGGACATTTCTTCCATAGTCTTTTTATATAATTGTGAAGACGTAATTTTGGAGGGAAGAGCAGGCTCAATCTCTTGAAGGAGATTATCGTCACCTTAAATACTTCATTTTCAATCATCTATTTGTTTCTCGTTAAAATACTGAGTAAGATATTGAAAAGGGGAGAAGTTCTGTTTTTATTGCATATATCGACGTTTCAGCCGGAATAGAGCGATTTTCGTGTACATCTTCCATCGGTAATATAAACGGAAAATCAGTAACATTTTAGTTAATACTAATGAAAACACATTGATTTTTATCATTTGTATTGGAAACAACATTGTCATATGTCTTTTCTTGGATCTAAATAATACGGAACCTCGCTCTGTGATTTGAAGTTAAAATCCTCAAATATGGTTATATATTGACTTTTTTCACGTTTTTCATGTAGTTTGATATTACGTAAATATATTCATTTTTACCAATATTTCGATACTATTTCATGTAGTATCACGATATGTGATTTGGCCTTCAAATCTTAGAATTTCGCATAATATTGCATTTTAAGCAAGTTTTCTTGCATTTTGTTTCGTACGAAAAATCATCGAATTTAGCAATATTTTGACGTTTATCATCCTCTTTTCCATTATGTGATTTAAACAAAATATCATCGAATTAGGCAATATTTTGCCGTTTTTCCACGTTTTTGTGAATTTTCAGTCTATGGGTTTTAATTCATATATATACGATAAAAATTATGCAAACACATAATTGATTAGATAATAACCTTAAATACTTCATTTTCAATCATCTATTTGTTTCTCGTTAAAATACCGAGTAAAATATTGAAAAGGGGAGAAGTTCGGTTTTTATTGCATATATCGACGTTTCAGCCGGATTAGAGCGGTTTTACGTGTACATCTTCCCTTGGTAATATAAACGGAAAATCAGGAACATTTTTGGTAATTCTAATGAAAACACATTGATTTTTATAATTTGTATTGGAAACAACATTGTCATATGTCTTTTCTTGGATCTAAATAATACGAAACCTCGCTCTATGATTTGAAGTTAAAATCCTCAAATATGGTTAAATAGTGACTTTTTTCACTTTTTTCATGTAGTTTAATACTACTTAAATATATTCATTTTAACCAATATTTCGATTCTATTTCATGTAGAATCACGATATGTGATTTGGCAGTCATATATCAGAATTTCGCAAAATATTGCATTTTAAGCAAGTTTTCTTGCATTTTGTTTCGTACGAAAAATCATCGAATTTAGCAATATTTTGACGTTTATCATCCCCTTTTCCTATATGTGACTTAAACAAAATATCATCGAATTAGGCAATATTTTGCCGTTTTCCACGTTTTTGTGAATTTACAGTCTATGGGTATTAATTCATATATATACGATAAAAATGATGCAAACACATAATTGATTAGATAATAACCTTAAATACTTCATTTTCAATCATCTATTTGTTTCTCGTTAAAATACTGAGTAAGATATTGAAAAGGGGAGAAGTTCTGTTTTTATTGCATATATCGACGTTTCAGCCGGATTAGAGCGGTTTTACGTGTACATCTTCCCTCAGTGATATAAACGGAAAATCAGGAACATTTTAGTTAATACTAATGAAAACACATTGATTTTTATCATTTGTATTGGAAACAACATTGTCATATGTCTTTTCTTGGATCTAAATAATACGAAACCTCGCTCTGTGATTTGAAGTTAAAATCCTCAAATATGGTTATATATTGACTTTTTTCACGTTTTTCATGTAGTTTGATATTACGTAAATATATTCATTTTTACCAATATTTCGATACTATTTCATGTAGTATAACGATATGTGATTTGGCCTTCAAATCTCAGAATTTCGCATAATATTGCATTTTAAGCAAGTTTTCTTGCATTTTGTTTCGTACGAAAAATCATCGAATTTAGCAATATTTTGACGTTTATCATCCCCTTTTCCTTTATGTGATTTAAACAAAATATCATCGAATTAGGCAATATTTTGCCGTTTTTCCACGTTTTTGTGAATTTTCAGTCTATGGGTATTAATTCATATATATACGATAAAAATTATGCAAACACAATTGATTAGATAATAACCTTAAATACTTCATTTTCAATCATCTGTTTGTTTCTCGTTAAAATACTGAGTAAAATATTGAAAAGGGGAGAAGTTCGGTTTTTATTGCATATATCGACGTTTCAGCCGGATTAGAGCGGTTTTACGTGTACATCTTCCCTCGGTAATATAAACGGAAAATCAGGAACATTTTTGGTAATTCTAATGAAAACACATTGATTTTTATCATTTGTATTGGAAACAACATTGTCATATGTCTTTTCTTGGATCTAAATAATACGAAACCTCGCTCTATGATTTGAAGTTAAAATCCTCAAATATGGTTAAATAGTGACTTTTTTCACCTTTTTCATGTAGTTTAATACTACGTAAATATATTCATTTTAACCAATATTTCGATTCTATTTCATGTAGAATCACGATATGTGATTTGGCCGTCATATATCAGAATTTCGCAAAATATTGCATTTTAAGCAAGTTTTCTTGCATTTTGTTTCGTACGAAAAATCATCGAATTTAGCAATATTTTGACGTTTATCATCCCCTTTTCCTTTATGTGACTTAAACAAAATATCATCGAATTAGGCAATATTTTGCCGTTTTCCACGTTTTTGTGAATTTACAGTCAATGGGTATTAATTCATATATATACGATAAAAATGATGCAAACACATAATTGATTAGATAATAACCTTAAATACTTCATTTTCAATCATCTATTTGTTTCTCGTTAAAATACTGAGTAAGATATTGAAAAGGGGAGAAGTTCTGTTTTTACTGCATATTTCGACGTTTCAGCCGGAATCGAGCGATTTTCGTGTACATCTTCCATCGGTAATATAAACGGAAAATCAGGAACATTTTAGTTAATTCTAATGATAACACATTGATTTTTATCATTTGTATTGGAAAAACATTGTCATATGTCTTTTCTTGGATCTAAATAATACGAAACCTCGCTCTGTGATTTGAAGTTAAAATCCTCAAATATGGTTAAATATTGACTTTTTTCACGTTTTTCATGTAGTTTGATATTACGTAAATATATTCATTTTTACCAATATTTCGATACTATTTCATGTAGTATCACGATATGTGATTTGGCCTTCAAATCTTAGAATTTCGCATAATATTGCATTTTAAGCAGGTTTTCTTGCATTTTGTTTCGTACGAAAAATCATCAAATTTAGCAATGTTTTGACGTTTATCATCCCCTTTTCCTTTATGTGACTTAAACAAAATATCATCGAATTAGGCAATATTTTGCCGTTTTCCACGTTTTTGTGAATTTACAGTCTATGGGTATTAATTCATATATATACGATAAAAATTATGCAAACACATAATTGATTAGATAATAACCTTAAATACTTCATTTTCAATCATCTATTTGTTTCTCGTTAAAATACTGAGTAAGATATTGAAAAGGGGAGAAGTTCTGTTTTTATTGCATATATCGACGTTTCAGCCGGAATAGAGCGATTTTCGTGTACATCTTCCATCGGTAATATAAACGGAAAATCAGTAACATTTTAGTTAATACTAATGAAAACACATTGATTTTTATCATTTGTATTGGAAACAACATTGTCATATGTCTATTCTTGGATCTAAATAATACGAAACCTCGCTCTATGATTTGAAGTTAAAATCCTCAAATATGGTTAAATAGTGACTTTTTTCACCTTTTTCATGTAGTTTAATACTACGTAAATATATTCATTTTAACCAATATTTCGATTCTATTTCATGTAGAATCACGATATGTGATTTGGCCGTCATATATCAGAATTTCGCATAATATTGCATTTTAAGCAAGTTTTCTTGCATTTTGTTTCGTACGAAAAATCATCGAATTTAGCAATATTTTGACGTTTATCATCCCCTTTTCCTTTATGTGATTTAAACAAAATGTCATCGAATTAGGCAATATTTTGCCGTTTTTCCACGTTTTTGTGAATTTTCAGTCTATGGGTATTAATTCATATATATACGATAAAAATTATGCAAACACATAATTGATTAGATAATAACCTTAAATACTTCATTTTCAATCATCTATTTGTTTCTCGTTAAAATAATGAGTAAAATATTGAAAAGGGGAGAAGTTCGGTTTTTATTGCATATATCGACGTTTCAGCCGGATTAGAGCGGTTTTACGTGTACATCTTCCCTCGGTAATATAAACGGAAAATCAGGAACATTTTTGGTAATTCTAATGAAAACACATTGATTTTTATCATTTGTATTGGAAACAACATTGTCATATGTCTTTTCTTGGATCTAAATAATACGAAACCTCGCTCTATGATTTGAAGTTAAAATCCTCAAATATGGTTAAATAGTGACTTTTTCACATTTTTCATGTAGTTTAATACTACTTATATATATTCATTTTAACCAATATTTCGATTCTATTTCATGTAGAATCACGATATGTGATTTGGCCGTCATATATCAGAATTTCGCAAAATATTGCATTTTAAGCAAGTTTTCTTGCGTTTTGTTTCGTACGAAAAATCATCGAATTTAGCAATATTTTGACGTTTATCATCCCCTTTTCCTTTATGTGACTTAAACAAAATATCATCGAATTAGGCAATATTTTGCCGTTTTCCACGTTTTTGTGAATTTACAGTCTATGGGTATTAATTCATATATATACGATAAAAATTATGCAAACACATAATTGATTAGATAATAACCTTAAATACTTCATTTTCAATCATCTATTTGTTTCTCGTTAAAATACTGATTAAGATATTGAAAAGGGGAGAAGTTCGGTTTTTATTGCGTATATCGACTTTTCAGCCGGATTAGAGCGGTTTTACGTGTACATCTTCCCTCGGTAATATAAACGGAAAATCAGGAACATTTTAGTTAATTCTAATGATAACACATTGATTTTTATCATTTGTATTGGAAACAACATTGTCATATGTCTTTTCTTGGATCTAAATAATACGAAACCTCGCTCTATGATTTGAAGTTAAAATCCTCAAATATGGTTAAATAGTGACTTTTTTCACCTTTTTCATGTAGTTTAATACTACTTAAATATATTCATTTTAACCAATATTTCGATTCTATTTCATGTAGAATCACGATATGTGATTTGGCCGTCATATATCAGAATTTCGCAAAATATTGCATTTTAAGCAAGTTTTCTTGCATTTTGTTTCGTACGAAAAATCATCGAATTTAGCAATATTTTGACGTTTATCATCCCCTTTTCCTTTAAGTGACTTAAACAAAATATCATCGAATTAGGCAATATTTTGCCGTTTTCCACGTTTTTGTGAATTTACAGTCTATGGGTATTAATTCATATATATACGATAAAAATGATGCAAACACATAATTGATTAGATAATAACCTTAAATACTTCATTTTCAATCATCTATTTGTTTCTCGTTAAAATACTGAGTAAGATATTGAAAAGGGGAGAAGTTCTGTTTTTATTGCATATATCGACGTTTCAGCCGGATTAGAGCGGTTTTACGTGTACATCTTCCCTCGGTGATATAAACGGAAAATCAGGAACATTTTAGTTAATTCTAATGATAACACATTGATTTTTATCATTTGTATTGGAAACAACATTGTCATATGTCTTTTCTTGGATCTAAATAATACGAAACCTCGCTCTGTGATTTGAAGTTAAAATCCTCAAATATGGTTAAATATTGACTTTTTTCACGTTTTTCATGTAGTTTGATATTACGTAAATATATTCATTTTTACCATTATTTCGATACTATTTCATGTAGTATCACGATATGTGATTTGGCCTTCAAATCTTAGAATTTCGCATAATATTGCATTTTAAGCAAGTTTTCTTGCATTTTGTTTCGTACGAAAAATCATCGAATTTAGCAATATTTTGACGTTTATCATCCCCTTTTCCTTTATGTGACTTGAACAAAATATCATCGAATTAGGCAATATTTTGCCGTTTTCCACGTTTTTGTGAATTTACAGTCTATGGGTATTAATTCATATATATACGATAAAAATTATGCAAACACATAATTGATTAGATAATAACCTTAAATACTTCATTTTCAATCATCTATTTGTTTCTCGTTAAAATACTGAGTAAGATATTGAAAAGGGGAGAAGTTCTGTTTTTATTGCATATATCGACGTTTCAGCCGGAATAGAGCGATTTTCGTGTACATCTTCCATCGGTAATATAAACGGAAAATCAGTAACATTTTAGTTAATACTAATGAAAACACATTGATTTTTATCATTTGTATTGGAAACAACATTGTCATATGTCTTTTCTTGGATCTAAATAATACGAAACCTCGCTCTATGATTTGAAGTTAAAATCCTCAAATATGGTTAAATAGTGACTTTTTTCACCTTTTTCATGTAGTTTAATACTACGTAAATATATTCATTTTAACCAATATTTCGATTCTATTTCATGTAGAATCACGATATGTGATTTGGCCGTCATATATCAGAATTTCGCATAATATTGCATTTTAAGCAAGTTTTCTTGCATTTTGTTTCGTACGAAAAATCATCGAATTTAGCAATATTTTGACGTTTATCATCCCCTTTTCCTTTATGTGATTTAAACAAAATGTCATCGAATTAGGCAATATTTTGCCGTTTTTCCACGTTTTTGTGAATTTTCAGTCTATGGGTATTAATTCATATATATACGATAAAAATTATGCAAACACATAATTGATTAGATAATAACCTTAAATACTTCATTTTCAATCATCTATTTGTTTCTCGTTAAAATAATGAGTAAAATATTGAAAAGGGGAGAAGTTCGGTTTTTATTGCATATATCGACGTTTCAGCCGGATTAGAGCGGTTTTACGTGTACATCTTCCCTCGGTAATATAAACGGAAAATCAGGAACATTTTTGGTAATTCTAATGAAAACACATTGATTTTTATCATTTGTATTGGAAACAACATTGTCATATGTCTTTTCTTGGATCTAAATAATACGAAACCTCGCTCTATGATTTGAAGTTAAAATCCTCAAATATGGTTAAATAGTGACTTTTTCACATTTTTCATGTAGTTTAATACTACTTATATATATTCATTTTAACCAATATTTCGATTCTATTTCATGTAGAATCACGATATGTGATTTGGCCGTCATATATCAGAATTTCGCAAAATATTGCATTTTAAGCAAGTTTTCTTGCGTTTTGTTTCGTACGAAAAATCATCGAATTTAGCAATATTTTGACGTTTATCATCCCCTTTTCCTTTATGTGACTTAAACAAAATATCATCGAATTAGGCAATATTTTGCCGTTTTCCACGTTTTTGTTAATTTACAGTCTATGGGTATTAATTCATATATATACGATAAAAATGATGCAAACACATAATTGATTAGATAATAACCTTAAATACTTCATTTTCAATCATCTATTTGTTTCTCGTTAAAATACTGAGTAAGATATTGAAAAGGGGAGAAGTTCTGTTTTTATTGCATATATCGACGTTTCAGCCGGAATAGAGCGATTTTCGTGTACATCTTCCATCGGTAATATAAACGGAAAATCAGTAACATTTTAGTTAATACTAATGAAAACACATTGATTTTTATCATTTGTATTGGAAACAACATTGTCATATGTCTTTTCTTGGATCTAAATAATACGAAACCTCGCTCTGTGATTTGAAGTTAAAATCCTCAAATATGGTTAAATATTGACTTTTTTCACGTTTTTCATGTAGTTTGATATTACGTAAATATATTCATTTTTACCATTATTTCGATACTATTTCATGTAGTATCACGATATGTGATTTGGCCTTCAAATCTTAGAATTTCGCATAATATTGCATTTTAAGCAAGTTTTCTTGCATTTTGTTTCGTACGAAAAATCATCGAATTTAGCAATATTTTGACGTTTATCATCCCCTTTTCCTTTATGTGACTTGAACAAAATATCATCGAATTAGGCAATATTTTGCCGTTTTCCACGTTTTTGTGAATTTACAGTCTATGGGTATTAATTCATATATATACGATAAAAATTATGCAAACACATAATTGATTAGATAATAACCTTAAATACTTCATTTTCAATCATCTATTTGTTTCTCGTTAAAATACTGAGTAAGATATTGAAAAGGGGAGAAGTTCTGTTTTTATTGCATATATCGACGTTTCAGCCGGAATAGAGCGATTTTCGTGTACATCTTCCATCGGTAATATAAACGGAAAATCAGTAACATTTTAGTTAATACTAATGAAAACACATTGATTTTTATCATTTGTATTGGAAACAACATTGTCATATGTCTTTTCTTGGATCTAAATAATACGAAACCTCGCTCTATGATTTGAAGTTAAAATCCTCAAATATGGTTAAATAGTGACTTTTTTCACCTTTTTCATGTAGTTTAATACTACGTAAATATATTCATTTTAACCAATATTTCGATTCTATTTCATGTAGAATCACGATATGTGATTTGGCCGTCATATATCAGAATTTCGCATAATATTGCATTTTAAGCAAGTTTTCTTGCATTTTGTTTCGTACGAAAAATCATCGAATTTAGCAATATTTTGACGTTTATCATCCCCTTTTCCTTTATGTGATTTAAACAAAATGTCATCGAATTAGGCAATATTTTGCCGTTTTTCCACGTTTTTGTGAATTTTCAGTCTATGGGTATTAATTCATATATATTCGATAAAAATTATGCAAACACATAATTGATTAGATAATAACCTTAAATACTTCATTTTCAATCATCTATTTGTTTCTCGTTAAAATAATGAGTAAAATATTGAAAAGGGGAGAAGTTCGGTTTTTATTGCATATATCGACGTTTCAGCCGGATTAGAGCGGTTTTACGTGTACATCTTCCCTCGGTAATATAAACGGAAAATCAGGAACATTTTTGGTAATTCTAATGAAAACACATTGATTTTTATCATTTGTATTGGAAACAACATTGTCATATGTCTTTTCTTGGATCTAAATAATACGAAACCTCGCTCTATGATTTGAAGTTAAAATCCTCAAATATGGTTAAATAGTGACTTTTTCACATTTTTCATGTAGTTTAATACTACTTATATATATTCATTTTAACCAATATTTCGATTCTATTTCATGTAGAATCACGATATGTGATTTGGCCGTCATATATCAGAATTTCGCAAAATATTGCATTTTAAGCAAGTTTTCTTGCGTTTTGTTTCGTACGAAAAATCATCGAATTTAGCAATATTTTGACGTTTATCATCCCCTTTTCCTTTATGTGACTTGAACAAAATATCATCGAATTAGGCAATATTTTGCCGTTTTCCACGTTTTTGTTAATTTACAGTCTATGGGTATTAATTCATATATATACGATAAAAATGATGCAAACACATAATTGATTAGATAATAACCTTAAATACTTCATTTTCAATCATCTATTTGTTTCTCGTTAAAATACTGAGTAAGATATTGAAAAGGGGAGAAGTTCTGTTTTTATTGCATATATCGACGTTTCAGCCGGAATAGAGCGATTTTCGTGTACATCTTCCATCGGTAATATAAACGGAAAATCAGTAACATTTTAGTTAATACTAATGAAAACACATTGATTTTTATCATTTGTATTGGAAACAACATTGTCATATGTCTTTTCTTGGATCTAAATAATACGAAACCTCGCTCTGTGATTTGAAGTTAAAATCCTCAAATATGGTTAAATATTGACTTTTTTCACGTTTTTCATGTAGTTTGATATTACGTAAATATATTCATTTTTACCAATATTTCGATACTATTTCATGTAGTATCACGATATGTGATTTGGCCTTCAAATCTTAGAATTTCGCATAATATTGCATTTTAAGCAAGTTTTCTTGCATTTTGTTTCGTACGAAAAATCATCGAATTTAGCAATATTTTGACGTTTATCATCCCCTTTTCCTTTATGTGACTTGAACAAAATATCATCGAATTAGGCAATATTTTGCCGTTTTCCACGTTTTTGTGAATTTACAGTCTATGGGTATTAATTCATATATATACGATAAAAATTATGCAAACACATAATTGATTAGATAATAACCTTAAATACTTCATTTTCAATCATCTATTTGTTTCTCGTTAAAATACTGAGTAAGATATTGAAAAGGGGAAGAAGTTCGGTTTTTATTGCATATATCGACTTTTCAGCCGGATTAGAGCGGTTTTACGTGTACATCTTCCATCGGTAATATAAACGGAAAATCAGTAACATTTTAGTTAATACTAATGAAAACACATTGATTTTTATCATTTGTATTGGAAACAACATTGTCATATGTCTTTTCTTGGATCTAAATAATACGAAACCTCGCTCTGTGATTTGAAGTTAAAATCCTCAAATATGGTTAAATAGTGACTTTTTCACGTTTTTCATGTAGTTTGATACTACGTAAATATATTCATTTTAACCAATATTTCGATTCTATTTCATGTAGAATCACGATATGTGATTTGGCCGTCAAATATCAGAATTTCGCA